>NC_092289.1:12118277-12133277 GCF_036320965.1 Panulirus ornatus | reverse complement strand
AAAAATCAGATGTAACAGTCGAGTTGTGTTGCGCTGTAGTCAGGATCCACATTACCGAGAACACTTACATGCGTCACAAGAGATCATGAGAGAACGTCAACACATGGTATGTTGAAGGTTTGTATGTTCTATGAAAGTGTGTGTTCATTGCACATTGTCCGTATATATGAGAGAATGAGTGAGGAAACATTGACCAAGAGGATATATGTGTCGGAGGTGGAGGGAACGAGAAGTGAGAGACCAAATTGGAGGTGGAAAGATGGAGTGAAAAAGATTTTGAGTGATCGGGGCCTGAACATGCAGGAGGGTGAAAGGCGGGCAAGGAATAGAGTGAATTGGATCGATGTGGTATACCGGGGTTGACGTGCTGTCAGTGGATTGAATCAGGGCATGTGAAGCGTCTGGGGTAAACCATGGAAAGTTGTGTGGGGCCTGGATGTGGAAAGGGAGCTGTGGTTTCGGGCATTATCGCATGACAGCTAGAGACTGAGTGTGAACGAATGGGGCCTTTGTTGTCTTTTCCTAGCGCCACCTCGCACACATGAGGGGGGAGGGGGATGGTATTCCATGTGTGGCGAGGTGGCGATGGAAATGAATAAAGGCAGACAGTGTGATTTGTGTGCATGGGTATATATGTATGTGTCTGTGTGTGTATATATATGTGTACATTGAGATGTATAGGTATGTATATTTGCGTGTGTGGACGTGTATGTATATACATGTGTATGGGGGTGGGTTGGGCCATTTCTTTCGTCTGTTTCCTTGCGCTACCCCGCAAACGCGGGAGACAGCGACAAAGCAAAATATATATATATATATATATATATATATATATATATATATATATATATATATATATATATATATATATATATATATATTTATATATATATATATATATATATATATATATATATATATATATATATATATATATATATATATATATATATATATATATATGTATATATATATATATATATATATATATATATATATATATATATATATATATATATATATATATATATATATATATATATCCCTGGGGATAGGGGAGAAAGAATACTTCCCACGTATTCCGTGCGTGTCGTAGAAGGCGACTAAAAGGGGAGGGAGCGGGTGGCTGGAAATCCTCCCCTTTCTTGTTTTTATTTAATTTTCCAAAAGAAGGAACAGAGAAGGGGGTCAGGTGAGGATATTCCCTCTAAGGCCCAGTTCTCTGTTCTTAACGCTACCTCGCTAACGCGGGAAATGGCAAATAGTATGAAAAAAAAAAAAAATATATATATATATATATATATATATATATATATATGTACGTATATATATATATATATATATATATATATATATATATATATATATATATATATATATATATATATATATATATATATATATATATATATATATATATATATATAAATATATATGAAAGAAAAAATGCATGGAAAGGTCTGTGGGGCCAAGATGTGGGAAGGGAGCTGTGGTTTCGATGCATTACACATGACAGCTAGAGACTAAGTGTGAACGACTGTGGCCTTTGTTGTGTGTTTTCCTGGCGATACCTCGGTGAGGCAGGGGATAGTGATGCTGTCTTCCTGTGGGGCGGGGTAGCGACAGAAATGGATAAAGGCAAACAAGTATGAATATGTACGTGTATGTATGTAATGTGTACGTATGTGTATGTATATGCATGTACATGATGATATTCATATGTATGTATATGTGTGTATGTGGGCGCTTATGTATAAACATCTGTACATGAGTGGATGGGCCATTATTTGTCTGTTTTCTGGCGCTACCTCGCCGACGTGGGAAACAGCGATTATGTATAATAAAATTGAATATATATATATATATATATATATATATATATATATATATATATATATATATATATATATATATATATATATATATATATATATATATATACAACAAAGCTTCGTTAACGTAGTTATAAATCGTTATGACGTCACATTATCACTGTTCATCTATACCAACTACATTTGAATTATGACGTCATACCCTCCCTCACTGGTGACGTCATTTCCTCCCGTACAACGACCAATCAATGAAACTATCTGTCACTCTCTCTCTCTCTCCCCCCTCCTGGTTATCATACAGATCAGCGTCGTAATAAGTAGACACAGCGTTAACGCTTCTACTCTCCCTTCACCCCGGCCTGACACAGCGTGGTGTGGTGGCCAGGGCTCTAAGTGGCCCAGGACATCCCAGCCGCCTCTCCTAGAGTCTCTCTTTCTCTCTCTCTCTCTCTCTCTCTCTCTCTCTCTCTCTCTCACACACACACACACAGGCGCGCGTCTCCCTAACAACCACATCCATTAAACTAATCCTAAATCACCATAGCATTATCGCCAAACAAACCAATGTTTCATCGTGTAAGGCATGTAATTACTGTGTTTATGTCATCAGCTGACCGCCTTGAGACCTCCTCCCCCTCCACCGACGGACCGACCCAACCACCTTCCCTACCTCCCCACACCCTGCCAGACACCCGACCCTCTCCCGCCACATGCAGGTAACCGAGTGTTGGAGGGTCGTGGTGGTGAAGGTGGTGGTGGTGGTGGATGGATTGTTATGGTGGTGGTAGTAGTGGTGATGATGGTTGGTGGTAGTGGATATAGGTAGTGAGGGGGGGGGTTGGTTGGTTGGTGAGGACGCTGAGTGGTGGCACGGGTGGTGGTGGCAGCGGGTGATGGTGGCAGTGGGTGTTGGTGGCAGCGGGTGGTGGTGGCAGCGGGTGGTGGTGGCAATGGGTGATGGTGGCAGCGGGTGGTGGTGGCAATGAGTGATGGTGGCAGCGGGTGATGGTGGCAGCGGGTGGTGGTGGCAGCGGGTGGTGGTGGCAATGGGTGATGGTGGCAGCGGGTGATGGTGGCAGCGGGTGTTGGTGGCAGCGGGTGGTGGTGGCAGCGGGTGTTGGTGGCAGCGGGTGGTCGTGGCAGCGGGTGTTGGTGGCAGTGGGTGATGGTGGCAGCGGGTGGTGGTGGCAATGGGTGGTGGTGGCAGCGGGTGTTGGTGGCAGCGGGTGGTGGTGGCGGCGGGAGAGCAAGGCAGGTTCCAGGTACCACCTGTCCAGTTGGCTTACGCTCATCCTATGTAAACAATAGCTGGTGTGCTGTCATGCGTTCGAGGTCTTCCAGCTGGTCTGCATCTTGATGAGTTTAAGCATGCGCCAGCTGGTGATATATGAGGCAGCGTTTGGCACTAGCTGGTGATCCATGAGACAACGTCTGGTACCAGCTGGTGATATATGAGCCAGTATCTGGCACCAGGTGGTGATATATAAGCCAGTGTCTGACACCAGCTGGTGATGTATGAGGCAGTATCTGACATCAGCTGGTGAGTGGATGAGTCAAAGTCAGGCACCAGCTTTTGGCGCTATGAGGTAATGTCTGGCACAATCAGCTGGGCATGAGGGAGGCCATGTCTGGCACCAGGTGATGGTACTGGGAGGGAGGTAGCGCCAGACTATGAGGGACACGGCCATGGCGGCAATGTCCCTCAAAGTCTGGTGCTGCAGAGGAGTGCGGGAGGGAGGGAGGGAGGAAGCCTCACATTGCACCACCGAGGTTCAGAAGCATCCACACACGACCCGCTCAACAGGGACTACGCAGCCGCGTATCGGGATTCCCAGTCGACCATAAGGGACCAATTAGTTCGAAGACCTCACTCTGGCTGGTGTCGCAACAATCTGGACTTCGAGTTACAATTCATTCTTGATTATACACCACGCGGCCGTCACTGGCCCGCGTCCCGACTCTCACTCTAAACTGCAGAAAACATCCTTTGAAGCCGCGGTGACCACGACGCAAGCCTCCTCCTCCTCCGCGATCCCTGGCTGTAGCTAAGCGACGACGGCCGCCACCTCCAACACACCCATTTTCCCCCGAAGGAAAAAGTAAGAAAAGAAAAAATGTCATCTTACTTCAGTCGCCTTGTGGACTTGATTTCCTTATTGTCAGTAACTGCAGAGACTAAATTGCTCGTTACTGGCGATTAACTCTGGGGTGATTGAGTATTCTATTCAACTGGTTTAGCTCTCCTGTCTTAGCACGCCAAATTCAAATTTGAAAAGACGCCGACTAATGCTCGAGCACACGCACACACGAAACACACACACGCACATCTTCGTAGACGTGACGAAACCCACTCTGATTCGTGGGGAGTTTGTGCTTCAATGATGATAACGAATGACATTAAGTTATGATAAGATTTACTTCGATAATCCAGTCGGTTATCTTTGCCTGGCGTGTGTCGCCAAGATGTGGGGGGAGGAGGGAGGAGGAGGAGGAGCGTCCTCAGTAGTTGAGACGGTGGTAGTGTTGTTGGAGGTAGTTGGTGTTGGAGAAGGAGGCAGGTGATGGGGTGGGGGACACACACACACCAACACGGCCACAATACCTCCATAAGTCACCGCCTGGTGGTGGGCATCAGAGGCGTAACCAGCGCCGGCGTTCACTGAGGGATGATATCATTAATGTGTTTGGGCTGATGCATTGTTGTGGCTTATCATGCGAGATCATGGTGAGGGGGGGCGGGCGGCACAGTTTGGTGGTGGGAAAGATGGAAAGACTTGCATGAGTAAACAACCCGAGAGAATAATATCTTCTCGACAGATGGAATATATATATATAATATATATATATATATATATATATATATATATATATATATATATATATATATATATATATATATATATATATATATATATATATATATATATATATATATATATATATATATATATATATTAACTTTAGAAAGGTGGCCTTCCATGGCCGTGAAATTGTGGAACAGAAAAAATAGCGATGGTGTTAAAATTTTTTTTTGTCTTTATCCCTTTGCGGGTGTGGGTGGAAGAGGGGCGTATGAGGCTGGCTCATCACAATGCACGGGCGACGTGTGTGTGTGCGCGTCTCAATTCGTCAGGGACCCTTACCGACACAGCCAACTCTCCACGCTCAACCCAGCTCCCTCCTCCTCCTCCTCCTAGCCGTCCGCAGTCACTCCCTGCAACCATTGTCTTTTTCTTTTCTTTCACGTATTTACCTCATGAGCCGCCTTAATACCATACAATATTCCTGCGTTATTCGTAGTTTGTAGCTAGATATGGGTGAGGTCAGGGAATGGTCAGAGATCCGGTGTGTTCAGACAAGTCGGACTATATATATATATATATATATATATATATATATATATATATATATATATATATATATATATATATATATATATATATATATATATATGTATGTATGTATGTATATGGTCGAGGGTTTCGGACGCGCGCTGGCCGGTGCGAGATGCCTGGGTTGTTCTCTGGTCGTACGATAATTTGTTTTACGTTGTTATCAGGAGAGTTTAGTTAACACCCTATTCTCCAAGCGGGCGGGCGGCGGGCGGCCTTGAGCCAGCACACAACCCCCAGAAACACACACCACCCCCAGCCGCTGTCCATCCCGACCCCGGCCGCTACACAAGGGAACCTCTCCCCTTCCCGCTCAACCCCCGCCCCTCACACTGTGGTAGAAGACGAAAGGAGATAAAAGGATTAGCAGTCCCTTGTAAGAGCTGGGCGGCCACTTGAGGCGCTGGCTAGGAACAAAGCGGCAAAGCCTCGGCCATTGTCAACTTATCAACATCCGGCAGGCCCACCTCCAGGGTCCTCCGCCGCCCTCACCCGTCCCCCACCTCACTCCGATGCTGCCTTTTGGAAACCCTTTCACTCGCTCGTTGCTCTGCAGGTGGGGCTTCCGTAAGGTGCGTGGAGGGGGTGGGTGAGGGTGCGTGGTAGGTGGGGGCTTCCGTAAGGTACGTTGGAGGTGGTGGGGTAAGGGTGCGTGGTGGCTGGGCGCTGAGGGTTCCCTGTAACGCTGGCCACTTCCCGGGAACCTGCCCCGCGGAGAACGAAGGTCGCCGACGCCGTCGTCTCCGCCGCCGACGACGCCGCGCGCGTATGTGTGTGTGTGTGTGTGTATGTGTTTGTGTATGTGTGTGTGTGTGTGTGTGTGTGTGTATGCGTTTGTGTGTGTGTGTGTGTGTGAGTGTGTGTGTGTGTGTGTGTGTGTGTGTGTGTGTGTGTGTGTGTGTGTGTGCGTCTGTAGGTTCAACGTTGTGAATTATAGAATCTTTTTATTTCTCGTTTTATCCTCAGCTGGTGATTGAGGTCCTGAACCTCTCTGGGGAATTAGTCATTACGTAAGCTTAACCAGCCTGACCCCAGAGCCTCCAGAGGATATACAATATGAGAGTATCTGGCACCTGCCGGGACACAACAGGTGAATGGAGGTAGACTTTTAAACCCCGTGGGTGCGCTGAAGGCACCCGGCTCCTCCCCCAGCCCGCTCGGTTCTCACGGGGCTGGTGCAGCGGTACGGCACACACCACACACACACACACACACACACACACACACACACCACCCACAGGAACACATCAGTGCGCCACTCGATAAGTCTTGGTGGTAGTAATGCCCCACACCCCACGACCCTAGGGCGTGGTACTGTACCTCGACCCAAGACGGTCGTGTACGTGGGTCTTGAGGACGGGTATGATGGGAGGTAAAGGGGGTTATAGTGGGTTCTTGGCAGTGTCGTGTGTGGACAGACGGTACGCGTACCATACCTTACCCTTACCCTGTACCATCATCCCGTACCTCAGCCATGGTACCTGTGCAGTTCCACACCTATCCTCCTAGCCATTACACCTGTATCATCCACCTTCCTAGCCACTACACCTGCACAGGCCAGCCACTACACCGGCACTGTCCTTTTCCCCAGCCACTATACCTGCACCGTTCTCCACCCCAGCCACTACACCTGCACTGTCCTCCACCCCAGCCACTACACCTGCACCGTCCTCCACCCCAGCCACTACACCTGCACTGTACTCCACCCCAGCCACTACGCCTGCAATGTACTCCACCCCAGCCACTACACCTGCACTGTCCTCCACCCCAGCCACTACACCTGCACCGTCCTTCACCCCAGCCACTACACCTGCACTGTACTCCACCCCAGCCACTACGCCTGCACTGTACTCCACCCCAGCCACTGCACCTATATCGTCCTTCACCCCAGCCACTACACCTGCAACGTCCTCCCCCCAGCCACTACACCTGCACTGTCTTCCACCCCAGCCACTACACCCGCACTGTCCACCCTAGCCACTACACCTGCATCGTCCTTCACCCTAGCCATTACACATACAACGTCCTTCCCCCGGCCACTAGACCTGCACTGTCTTCCACCCCAGCTACGACACCTTCACTGTATTCCACCCCAGCCACTACACCTGCACTGGACTCCACCCCAGCCACTACACCTGCAACGTTATCCACCCCAGCCACTACATCTGCACCGTCCTCCACCCCAGCCACTACATCTGCAACGTCCTCCACCCCAGCCATTACATCTACACCGTCCCCCACCCCAGCCACTACACTTGCAACGTCCTCCACCCCAGCCACTACATCTACACTGTCTTCCACCCCAGCCACTACACCTGCAACGTCCTCCACCCCAGCCACTACATCTGCAACGTCCTCCACCCCAGCCATTACATCTACACCGTCCCCCACCCCAGCCACTACACTTGCAACGTCCTCCACCCCAGCCACTACATCTACACTGTCCTCCACCCCAGCCACTACACCTGCAACGTCCTCCACCCCAGCCACTACACTTGCAATGTCCTCCACTCCAGCCACTACATCTACACCGTCCTCCACCCCAGCCACTACACCTGCAACGTCCTCCACTCCAGCCACTACATCTACACCGTCCTCCACCCCAGCCACTACACCTGCAACGTCCTCCACCCAGCCACTACACCTGCACCCCTAAAGCATCTTACAATACTTGCGTCGTTCTGCAGCATTTCCCACATCTGCTGTTCTCATGGTAACTAGATCCTCCCCACAATGGTTGAACATATCCCCATAACACGTACAGTGTCCCCACAATCGTTGAACATATCCCCACAACACTTTGAATATCCCCTCAGTGCTTGAATCTATCCCCACAACACGTACTTCGTCACCACAGTGTTTGAACCTATCCCTACTACACTTGCATCGCTCCACCAGGTGACTGAACCTATCCCTACACTTGCATCGTCCTCACAGTGCCAAAATGCATCATCCTCTCCATCCCTGAGCCTATCCCCAAGACACCTGCGTCGTCCCCTACATGTATAACTCCTATCTACACGTGCACCAGCGGTCACAACCTGTGAAGTTCACCTGCACAATAGGACTGATGAAGGCGCTCCTCCCACCACCCTACGTGCAACGATCCACTATCCCCTCCCCTCACCCACGACACCTGCAGAAGGCCCGGTGGCAGTGAGTGCCCTGAGTGACCGAGTGAGCGAGCAAAAGCGGCGGGTCCTCGGTGCCTCCCATCCATTACCGGCCGCCCTCCACTCCCACACGCCATACATCACAGCAGGACAGCTGGTAACACTGACACCCTCGCCCACCATGTGACGACGGGCGGGTGTCCTGAGAGAGAGAGAGAGAGAGAGAGAGAGAGAGAGAGAGAGAGAGAGAGAGAGAGCGCTACCTGGACACACTGTCACATGGGCGGTGGCGTCGGCGGCGGCGGTGGTAGTGGTAGTGGCGGCGGCGGCGGCGGCGCGGGCGGGTCCCTGTAGGGCAGGGCGTCCACCCTTGATGTCAACACTGCCCCTAGGGCCCCTTGCGCCCCGTCTTATAAGCCCCTGTGGTTGGCACTCACTTGTTGAGGGCGGCGGCCGGAGGCTGGAGTGTGGGCAGGTCCTGGTAGCTGCAGATTTGCTTGTAATGCAGTCGTTGCAGGGTCTTGGCTACACTGGCGTGGGGAAGGTGCGTGGTAGCGGAGAATTCACAGTATAATGTATGTACAAGGGACAACGGAGACATTGGCGCCCCTCCTCCTCTAGACTCCTCCCTCTGGGGGGAATTTCAACGGCTGCCATTGGCCGGGGAGGTGTTGAGGCCCCGCCCCGCACAACCTGCACGCTCCTTGATTGGCGCGGGTGAATGACGTCGTTGAACAGTAGCTACTATTGGTAGCTCATTGAGCAATCATCGTCATGGTGGCGTAATGCATCTCATGATAGGAGGGTCGGGAACGCAGCCCCCTGTGTCACCGCAAACGCCCCCCTGGGGGAGCATGCCACCGCTCCCTCCCTCCCTCTCTCCCCGACCACATCCGCCGCGCCGACCCCGGTGGTCCCGCACCACGCCGCCGCTGCCCTCCCCCAGCACTCTCTGGGGGAGCGGGGGGGGGGGGGGATGGCTCAGACACATGGGTGATAAAGCCAACTGAGGGGGGGGGGACACCTGTCATGGCATGAGGTACACCTGTCATGGACTAAGACGCATCTGTCGATTTGACGGAGTGTGCCTGTCATGGGGCAAAGTTCCTATAGAAGGGTTTCCGGTCGTGGGCGGAAGACGGGGCGTGGGTAGACAAGGCACATGGGAGAAGCCACATCTGTAATGGGTCGGAAACACATCAGTTACTGCAGCACAGGAGGGTACCGCACCGTGTAAGCTGTGCTTCCCAACCCACACCCTCGGGGGGCAAGACGCACCTGCAGGAGAGCAAGGTGCACTTCCTGGGGACGTGGCACACTTACCATATGGCGGAAGACTTGCAAATGGTGAGTGGGGTACAGACGACAAACACACACCTGCTGGCGGGTTAGGAGAACACCTGTCCCCTGCGGGGGCTGCACTTGTTACAGGGACGATTTGTGTGTGGCGAGGGGTTCAACATACAGAACACCTGTCGTGGGAGGAGGGAGAAGCACCTGCCATAGAGCGAGATACGACGGGGCTTGACTATCGTGTGTGTGTGTGTGTGTGTGTGTGTGTGTGTGTGTGTGTGTGTGTGTGGTTGTGACAGACCCAACACTAACATGGTGTCACATTCTACACGTCAACTCTATCTTGATCTCACAAGCAGAACGTAAGTGAAGATTCACAAAGGGACGGATTCAAGTGTGTGGACATCCCTGGTGGCTGTGAGGACGGAGAATAGTGAGTGTAGCCTGTGTGTGTGTGTGTGTGTGTGTGTGTGTGTGTGTGTGTGTGTGTGTGTGTGTCTGCTTTTTTATGTGTCTTTGTGTCTGTGTGTCTGTGTGACCGCTTGGCTTCCATATCACCAACATCTCTCTCTCTCTCTCTCTCTCTCTCTCTCTCTCTCTCTCTCTCTCTCTCTCTCTCTCTCTCTCTCTCTCTCTCATGACCCCTTCGTCTGGTGACCCTGTCTGGCCCTAGCCACGTCCGCTGGTCTCACCTGGTGACCTGTCTGACTGTCTGACCTCTGAATGACGTCAATGTTCAGTGACCCTTCCTCCCCTCCCTCTTCCCTGATCGTCTGATGGGGCTGTTAGGGGCCACCCTGATCGTTAATCTATCTGGTGACGCAATCCGCCCGGACGATCATCGTTAACTACCTGGCTGTTGAGACTAATTACCCAGTTTGGTGCACAGCCTCACAGACTCGTCTAGTCAGACGGGGGAAGGGGAGGGGGAGGGGTTATGGCATGTATAGCCTCTCAGTGTCACCAGCTGATGATGTGATCTGTCTAACAGCACTTGGTGACCTGCTTGGTGATCTGCTCTCACCATTAGTGACCCATTCAGGTCACTTGGTGACCTGCCGTCACCATTAGTGACCCCCTCAGGTTACTTGGTGACCTGCTTGGTGACCTGCCCTCACCATTCGTGATCCCCTCAGGTCACTTGGTGACCTGCTTGGTGACCTGCCCTCACCATTAGTGACCCCCATCAGGTCATTCGTTTGGTGACATCTTCAGTGACTTTAGGTTATCTCTTTGTTGCCCCTAACCAGAGAGTCAGACCTGTTGACCCAGTATGGGGCTAACACCCATAACCTTGTGCGCGGCCAGGGCTCAGGTGTGACCCGCAAGCGACGTCAAGATGTAAGGGCTGCGGTCCGCCCCTCGCCGCATGCGGCCTGACCAGGCTCGTGGGAAACCGGCTCTCCAGAATCACTAATACTCTCCCACGCTCACCTACGCTGTTTGTCAACACTTACATATATACATTTGTTGTTCTTCTGTATAGTATATATATATATATATATATATATATATATATATATATATATATATATATATATATATATATATATATATATATATATATATATATATATATATATATATATTCCTGAGTCCACAGGGAAAATGAAACACGATGTTCCCAAGTGCACTTTCGTGTAATAATCACATCATCAGGGGAGACAAGAGAAAAATATAACAGTCAGTTGATATACAACGAAGAGACGTAGCTAGGACGCCATTTGGTAAACTGACTCATATTTCTCTCTTGTGTCTCCCCTGATGATGTGATTATTACACGAAAGTGCACTTGGAAACTTATTGTGTTTCATTTTCCCCCTGGACTCATAGGAATATATTTGATCACACACAAAATTGTGAATATTTCCAATGTATAAAAATGTATATATATATATATATATATATATATATATATATATATATATATATATATATATATATATATATATATATATATATATATATATGTATATATATATATATATATATATATATATATATATATATATATATATATATAACTTTAACCGGTTAATCAGAGCAAATTCAAGAATGACAAAAACCTAAATTTGTAAAAATCTTATGGATTTTTTCTTTTTCTTGGACAACTTTTACTGTTCAAAATTACTGCAATCTACATGTTTGATGATTCCACGATTTTCTTCATCGGTTTAAGCGATGCCTCGTTGTCTGTCACACACAAGCACACGAATGAACTATTCTGTATTGAATCCCAAACAACTGATTAGTTATGGCTTGAAGAATTCGCCACAAGTGAAATTTAACCTTACACTTAAAATACCGTAACACAGCACGAACGACTGGAGGTTAAACCAGTCGGGTCATACCTGGGAGAGACACAGCTCGAAAAGTACGGTTTAACCTGGAGGATACAGAGATGACACAGACAATAGACAAAGAACCCCCGAGATCTGAACACCAGTACAAACATGGAACACCCTTGGTTCCCTTGAAGCCTCAAAGCACTCAGTGAGGCACCATCGTTGTACACAGAGAACAATGTCTAGCTTCGTGATCTCCATCAATAAGACAAAAGATATGATGCACACACACACACACACACACACACACACACACACACGCCAAGTCTGTCGTGGGTGTATAGACGAATAAGGCATCATAAACACCCTTCCAGATAATATCCCACACACACTTCAGTCTTCTCTTCCATATCAGGCTATCCCTTCCCCTTTCCCACCTCTTCCTCCCTTCTTCTACCCACCCTATTAAGGATGATAACGCAAGCTGAAGTAGAAACAATACGCACTTAGTGACATCATAATTGGCCCATTAGGACTAAGGTGCCTCAGGGGACCAGGGATGTTATACCTGGGCGTCGAGGTCACTAGGGGCATCAGGTTACCGGTGGTGTGGTACCTGGGTGTCGAGGACAGTAGGGACACCAGGTTACCGGTGGTGTGGTACCTGGGTGTCGAGGACAGCAGAGACACCAGGAGAGATGGGGGAGTGGTATCTGGGTGCCATCTGGGTCTCCGGCACTCCTCCCTCTGTTAAGGTGAGGGACACCTGGGTCTCTTGAGAACTAAACATCGACTCGTGTCTCCGTTGAGGACAACACCTGATGTCTTTGTCGTACTAATTTGCCCAGTAGACGGAGGGTCTGATTGCCTCGTCCATCTAACGATCTGAATGCAGTCAAACGTAATGAGAGTCCATCGTGCTAGAAACTGATGCATTTGACCCGAAACCTCTCAGGTATGAGACTGGCTGGCATCACAAAACCACGCTTCTTCACCTGCAGGTGCGGACTCCGAAGTCCCCAAGAACGGGATTTCTCCCGGCAAGACTTTGGGAGACGGAGGCCCGAAGAGCGACAGGGGCAAGTCCCTATGTAGTGAGGTGGCTGCCCCCTTCCACACACAGATTCCTGACTCATATTGCTCTTGAGCAAATAACTGAACCATCTCACATTTGAAGCTTCACTCGAATCTCAATCACAAATTTGATTCTTCCTTGCTGAGTGCTCCACTGCCGTAGGAGGGCATGAGACGCCTATCCTGAATTCCTCCATAGGTAATAGTTTTTTGACGCACAGTCAGAAGTGTGATGATCACAAACCACACCGTCTCTATCTCTGGAAAAGGTTCAGTGTACTCCGAAAAGAGAGATATGTATAAAATCTCTCTCTCTCTCTCTCTCTCTCTCTCTCTCTCTCTCTCTCTCTCTCTCTCTCTCTCTCTCTCTCTCTCTCCCTTTAAACCTTTCTGGTGTCTTCTCCCTCTCTTTCTCTCCCTCCCTCTTCTGCGCGCCGTCACACATAGGCCTACCCCGACACGCGCGCACACACACACACACACATACACACAGACAAACATACACACACACACACACACACACTCTCTCACACACGCCGGGGTCAAAGCCTATCCCTGAACATCTTACCAACCACTTGCAATCTAAATGAGCATCAGCCCCAACCTCTCTTCTGGGACTTACCCGCTAAGCCGGGCGGGCTTTAAGAAGCGGGCCAGGAGACGTTTTATCCCGCGGGAGATGAAAGCCTCTGCACCCGCGGGAGACTCACTGGGTTCCCCCTTGCCCCCACAGATTACTCTGGCTCCGTTTCAAGTCTCGAGTTCACGCGGTTAGTCCATCAGGGTCCGCGGTGTTGGCGGGTGGTGGTGGGGGATGATGCGTAGTGGGGAGGAAGCTACCGGTTGGTCATTGGTTGTGGTAGAGTTGGCTGGTAGTGCTGGGGTTGGTAGTGGTGGTGGTAGTCATTGGCATCGAGGTCTATAGTAGTTATGGTTGGGTGTGTCACTCGGCAACTCTCACACAGGTCCAGGGGCGTGACGCTCAACATTATTTTGGCAAAAGTTACGAAAAAATAAAACATTCCCTTTATCTTCTGGGTCATCATGCTGAGGGACACTATGTCGAGGATCAAGCTGCTAAGGGTCAGTATATTAAGGAACACCACGTCAAAGGCTAAGACGTTCAGGGTCAATACTTAAAGGAATACCACGTCAAAGGTCAATATGTTGAGGGTCAATATATAAAGGAATATCATGTTAAGGGTCAAGCTGTTAAGGCTCTCTATATCAAGGAACACCACCTCAAAGGCCAAGCTATTGAGGGTCAATATACATCAAGGAACACCGTGTCAAGGGTCAAGCTGTTGAGGGTCGATATATCAAGGAACACCGTGTCAAGGGGGTCATCCTATTAGGGGCTATCATGTAAGTGATGACCATGTCAGGGGGTCATCATGGGTCACGCCTCCCTGCGGTACAAAAGTGGTGGTGGTGGTTGGTGGGGGATGGAGAGTCGTGGTGAAGGTAGTGGTGGATGTAGGTATCTCCTTCTCCCTCTCCCCCCCCTCCCACACACACACACACACACACACACACACACACACACACACACACACACACACACCGTCCGTACCAGCAGGGGATGGCAGGTACAGACCCATTAAGGAATTTCTCGCGTGGACGGGCAACATGGATGGCCACTTGGGACGAGTGCCGCGTCTTACACCTTGCCCGCCCTCTTATCCAACCCATCTACCAACCTGCCGCCTTATCGACCAGTATCTACCACACCTGATACCCCCTCCTCCTACCCTCCTCCTACCCTAAACCTCTACCCAGATTATGTTGATGCTCTGGTTGGGCGGCCAAACGCTCCCGATGGTCAATAGACCTAGATTGGGAGGTGAGGGACGGAGTCGGGGGCGGGTTAGAACATCATCTTCAGGTGCAGAGGGTCTCCGGGTGAGGTGGTGTGAAGGAGGAGGGTCCTTTTTCTTGCTGGTGGGGGACGTGTCCGATCAGAGAGTGTGGATTTAGGAAAGGTCCTTACGGTCTGGAAAGCGAGTCTCTG
>NC_092289.1:12105777-12113277 GCF_036320965.1 Panulirus ornatus | reverse complement strand
CCGCACACCACACCACACACACACCACACATAATCACCACAAACTGCACGGAAGGCGTCACCATACACCATATGTAACACTACTCACTACCAAGATGATGATACCATAAATCACAAGGGACACCGTACGCAACACAGTGCATGACACCATCCAGGACACTGTGTACATATACAAAACATATCAAAACGGCAAACACCTCACACTGCATCATACGCTACACCGAAGACATGACACCATCCACACTACACATTAACACCCCACAAACACACACGCACATACACACACACACACACACACACACACATACACATACACATGCATCAGCCTACTCCTCTGATGTAGATGGGACTTACATTTGAGTTGCTGACCTGTTTCTGGCTCATTCTTGCGACCAAGGGTTCGACACGGGGTGCGACGGAGATGAGGTGTGGGTGCGACAAGACTGGAAGAGAGAGCTGCTGGTGGTACGCGTGTGGCTTGCTGCTCCCGCAGCATCTGCTGTCTGCCGGGCCCACCTCCCACCACCTCCAAGCTGTCCTGCCAAGGCGGATGTGCACCTCGCTGACTTCATATGGGAACAATTTACGGGATTTACTGCGTGCCTGAAGGCTGGATTTCCTTGTTCCGTGATAAAGCAAACTGCCTCCCTGATAGTGGGGTAACAGTGTGTGTTGAGCCTGGGTGTTCAGCCGGTCTGTGGAGACCAGGCCACTACCCACCACTACCTTTCCTGCCGCCGTCAACACTCTGCACCGTCGTCGTCATCACCCGCCTGGCCGCCTCCTGCCTCCTATCTGGCCAATGACACACTCCCACAAGCACGTTCAGGCCAAAGTGTGTTTGGCCAGGCCAGTTCTTTGTCTCTCGTCTACCAACATGTTCATTCTGGGAGGCGGGCGAATGAATAGTCGTGCATGAAAATCACACGTTGGATTAATTTCTCTCCGAGTGTTTCAGGTATAAAAGAAAGGGAGACGCACACACACACACACACACACACACACACACACACACACACACACACACACATCCAACCATCTTTTCTCTCCCTCACCCACTCCTCCATAAGAGCTGGGTTGTCCAGAAATCATAGGCGGCATAGGTCACTCACAAACACCTGCCCCAGACTAGGCCACACCCAGGTCACCTGATCCACCCTCATGACTTGCTCGAGGAGGAACAAGACAATACAAGTATAGTCAAGCAATGATCCTCCTCCCTTGTGAAGATAATCTCACATCCTCAATCCACCCACCCGACCACCGCTTGCTGCTTGCGGCAAGCACTATGTGGATGCGTTCTAAGCCCAGACACTTAATCAATGACGACTGAAAACAAACACAGAGAGTCTCTATATAGTCTGCACTGGGGAGTGCTTGAGATGTAGTTCATTTGTCTCCTTTTAATGTCTCCACCATCCTTTAACGGAGCGTGTGGGTTGTTACAAGTTTAGGGAGAGGGAGGGAGATGGGAACATCCTCTCGCCCAGTCCCTGCTCCAGTAGGGAGAGTAAAGGGTGGCTGGCTCTGGAGTGGTCACCGCCGTCCCTAATCTACAAGTGCAGGGTTTATGAGCCTGGCTGGACCTCAGACGTAGCATTAAAGTTGAAGGCATGTGAAGGGCCACTCGGTAGACATTACGTGAGACCGACCAACCCGGATGTAAGACCCCCCAAAGCCTCAGTGACTAAAAAAGAAAAAAGAAAAAAAAAAAAAAAAAAAAAATATATATATATATATATATATATATATATATATATATATATATATATATATATATATATATATATGTGTGTGTGTGTGTGTGTGTGTGTGTGTGTGTGTGTGTGTGTGTGTGTGTGTGTGTGTGTGTATGTATAAAGCTGGAGATATCTTGTCCAAGGAGAGTGGCTTATGGCCAATTCTTTTCCACTGGCCCTCCCCACACCTCCCCCCTGCCTGAAAATGTTGCATGAATGTGCACAGAAAAGAGAGAAGATGATAAACCCCCACACAAATGCAAGATAGCAGGAGGACGTGCAATGGTCTATATTTGTTCATGTAAATCTTTGGCCTGGGTCATGCATAAGCCTGGAGGTGAAGGTGGGCGCTCGGCCCAACCTCTCAAGATATTTCATCAGAAAATGTGTCTTCAAGTTGTTTGTGTGTTCACACCAGATACCTAACTCCTGGCTGCCGGAGACACCGTAGCGCCATTCTGTGACGGTGTGACGCCCGTCACCCACGGAAATGTACGATAATCCTTGAAGAAAAAGGAACTCAAGAGAATCTTATTGATATACGAGAGTCGGAAGTTATTATAGATATGATCAGAGGGAATACCACAGAGCTGGGGTCATCAATGTCTTCGGATTACCTTGGCTGAGGAAACCTCTTTCATCACCAAACCTCCCCAACCCAACCCCCTCAACCACTCACAGCAACCCCCGTGCACACACACACACACACACACACACGCCCACCATCATCCACCCACACAAACCACCACCCCCCCCTTCTCACCTCTCTCTCTCTCTCTCTCTCTAGTCCACGTGAACCCTCCAGGGGGGGGGGGGATGTGGGTTGCCCTTGTATTCCTCTCCCTCATCACTGTGTTTTTCTTCCTATCTTTTTGAGACGTCAAATATGGCGGCGCTGAGGTGGATGCAGCCAGCCAGGGTAGGCGAGGTCCCCTGACGCTCGCCTTGTCAAAAGAAAGAAAAAAAAAATCCAAATAATTCGCGCAAATCATTGAACAAATTTTGCCATCATCACAAAAAGAGAAATCTCTATTCACTAGAACGATGAGGGAATAATTCAAAAACAATAATAACAGAAAACGGGAGAGAGGTAGAAATAAAAGACAGAAAACCGACTTTGCGGTGTTTAGTGAGGAGTCAACATTATGGTGGGACCTGCTCCCTCCAAAATGATCATAATCACCCACCATTCTCTCTCTCTCTCTCTCTCTCTCTCTCTCTCTCTCTCTCTCTCTCTCTCTCTCTCTCTCTCTCTCTCTCTCTCTCTCTCTCTCTCTCTCTCTCTCTCTTATACCGATCTTATCTCCTCAATATATATATATATATATATATATATATATATATATATATATATATATATATATATATATATATATATACAAAATGCGTTTCTTGGATTTTGGGTCTGTCTTCTCTCACAAGTGGACTAGCTACATATGTGTGTGTGTGTGTGTGTGTGTGTGTGTGTGTGTGTGTGTGTGTATGTGTGTGTGTGTGTGTGTGAAACCCCCCTCCCCCCCTTTGCCCTTGAACAGACCCCCTACCCCTCAAACATCCGCCACCCCTCAGTCATGGGAACCCCTGCTTTCGTAAAACTTCGAGAAATCATTGATAAGCCAGAGTGTGTGTATATGACCTTTTCTCCTTGTGGGGGGGGGGGGGGGGGAAAGGGGGAGGTTGAACCCCCTTCCCCTAAACCATCGCTCACGGCGTTTGTCTTTCGTTTAAAACTTTCTGATGAAATTATCACTGGGGGGCTATTTTCGTCTCTTGCCTCAGAGTAAACTTAGATGTACCAAATGTTTTTTGTTAGTCATCATATGTATATATATATATATATATATATATATATATATATATATATATATATATATATATATATATATATATATATATATATATATATATATATATATATATATATATATACATATATATATATATATATATATATCCCTGGGGATAGGGGAGAAAGAATACTTCCCACGTATTCCCTGCGTGTCGTAGAAGGCGACTAAAAGGGAAGGGAGTGGGGGGCTGGAAATCCTCCCCTCTCGTCTTTTTATTTTTTTTTTCCAAAAGAAGGGATAGAGAAGGGGGCCAGGTGAGGATATTCCCTCAAAGGCCCAGTCCGCTGTTCTTAACGCTACCTCGCTAATGCGGGAAATGGCGAAGAGTTTGAAAGAAAGAAAAAAAGATATATATATATATATATATATATATATATATATATATAAATATATATATATATATATATATATATATATATATATATATATATATATATATATATATATATATATATATATATATATATATATATATATATATCTTTTTTTTTTTTCATCTTTTTCGCCATTTCTCGCGTTAGCGAGATAGCTCCAAGAACAGAGAACTGGAGCTTAGAGGAAATATCCTCACTTGGCCCCTTTCTCTGTTGCTTCTTTTGGAAAATTAGATAATGAGAGGGGAGGATTTCCAGCCCCCAGCTCCCTTCCCTTTTAGTCGCCTTCTACGACACGCAGGGAATCCATGGGAAGTTTTCTTTTTCCCCTATTCCCAGGGGTAATATAGGGATTAGAAAGGGTAGTGAGTGGTGGGATGAAGAAGTAGAATTGTTAGTTAAAGAGAAGAGAGAGACGCTTGGACGATTTTTGCAGGGAAGTAATACAAATGACTGAGATATTTATAAAAGAAAAGGCAGGAGATCAAGAGAAAGTGCAAGAGGTGAAAAAGAGGGCAAATGAGAGTTGGGATGAGAGATCATCATTAAATTTTAGGGAAAATAAAGAGACGCTTTGGAAGGAGGTAAATAACGTGCGGAAGCAAGAGAACAAATGAGAACATCGGTGAAGCGGGCAAATGGGGACGCAATAACAAGTAGTGATGAAGTGAGGAGATGGAGTGAGTACTTTGAAGGTTTGTTGAATGTGTTTGATGATAGAGTGGCAGATATAGGGTGCTTTGGTCAGGGAGGTGTGCAAAGTTAGAGGGTCAGAGAGAATGGCTAACTAAACAGATAAGAGGCAAGGCGGAGAGTTCGGATGGTATTGCAGTGGAATTTATTAAAAAAGAGGGTGACTGTGTTGTTGACTGGTTGGCAAGGATATTCAGTGTAGGTATGGATCATGGTGAAGTGCCTGAGGACTGGCGGAATGTATGCATAGTGCCGTTGTACAAAGGCAAAAGGGATAAAGGTGAGAGTTCAAATTACAGCGGGAAAAGTTTGTTGAGTATTCCTGTGAAATTATGTGGGAGGGAATTGATTGAGGGGGTAAAGGCATGTACGGAGTATCAGATTGGGGAAGAGCAGTGTGGTTTCAGAAGTGGTAGAGGATGTGTAGATCAGGTGTTTGCTTTGAAGAATGTATGTGAGAAATACTTAGAAAAACAAAGGATCTGTATGTGGCATTTATGGATCTGGAGAAGGCATGCGATAGGGTTGATAGAGATGCTTTGTGGAAGGTTTTAAGAGTATATGGTGTGGGAGGTAAGTTGCTAGAAGCAGTGAAAAGTTTTAACCAAGGATGTAAGACGTGTACGAGTAGAAAGAGAGGAAAGTGATTGGTTCCCAGTGAATGTCGGTTTGCGGCAGCGGTTTGTGATGTCTCCATGGTTGTTTAATTTGTTTATGGATGGGGTGGTGAGAGACATGAATGCAAGAGTTTTGGAGAGAGAGGCAAGTATGCAGTCTTTCGTCGATGATAGGGCTTGGGAAGTGAGTCACCCCTGGTGGCTGATTCGAGTGAGAAACTGCAGAAGTTGGTGACTGGTATTGGTAAAGTGTGTGAAAGAAGAAACCTGAGAGTGAAAGTAAATAAGAGCAAGGGTATTAGGTTCAGTAGAGTTGAGGGACAAGTTACTTGGGAAGTAAGTTTGAATGGAGAAAAACTGAAGGAAGTGAAGTGTTGTAGATATCTGGGAGTGGATTTAAGAGTGAATGGAACCATGGAAGCGGAAGGGAGTCACAGGATAGGGGAAGGGGTGAACGTTCTGGGAGCGTTGAAGAATGTGGAAGGAGAGAACGTTACCTGAGAGAGCAAAAATGGGTATGTTTGAAGGAATAGTGGTTCCAACAATGTTATATGGTTGCGAGGCATGGGCTATAAATAGGGTTGTGCGGAGGAGGGTAGATGTGTTGGAAATGAAATTTTTGAAGACAGTATGTGGTATGAGGTGGTTTGATCGAGTGAGTAATGAAAGAGTGAGAGAGATGAGTGGTAATAAAAAGAGTGTGATTTAGAGAGCAGAAGAGGGTGTTTTGAAATGGTTTGGTCACATGGAGAGAATGAGTGAGGAAAGATTGACAAAGAGGATATATGTGTCAGAGGTAAAGGATTGTGATTGTGAAGTGAAGTGATTGTTTTGGACAATCACATGTTAACCAAATGGCGTCCTAGCTTCGTCTCTTCGATGTATATCAACTGACTGTTATATTTCTTTCTTGTGTCTCCCCTGATGATGTGATTATTACACGAAAGTGCACTTGGGAACTCTTCGTGTTTCATTTTCCTCGTGGACTCATAGGAATATATATATATATATATATATATATATATATATATATATATATATATATATATATATATATATATATATATATATATATATATATATATATATATATATATATATATATATATATATATATATATATATATATATATATATATATATATATATTATCCCTGGGGATAGGGGAGAAAGAATACTTCCCACGTATTCCCTGCGTGTCGTAGAAGGCGACTAAAAGGGGAGGGAGCGGGTGGCTGGAAATCCTCCCCTCTCGTTTTTTACAATTTTCCAAAAGAAGGAACAGAGAAGGGGGCCAGGTGAGGATATTCCCTCGAAGGCCCAGTCCTCTGTTCTTAACGTTACCACGTTATCGCGGGAAATGGCGAATAGTACGAAAGAAAGAAAAAGATATATATATATATATATATATATATATATATATATATATATATATATATATATATATATATATTGTTTCCTGCGTCAGCTAGGTAGCGCCATGAAACAGACAAAGGATAGCCCATCCACTCATATACGCCAATACACGCACATACACATACATATACATATAGATCCCTTCAGTTGGAATAGAAATCAGTTTACAGAGTTGAACCCAAACCTCCCCTTGACACCAAGAACCTTTTACTCTATTTCCGATGCTGCTAAAATCTTTTAATATAAATGATTCCTTCAGCAACAACAATACTATAAAGAATATCTTAATCAGGAACTCACCAAAAAGTTCTGCAAGATGCATATATAGAGTGCCATATAAGAATTGTGATTAGTTTTATGTTGGGCAGACTGGGGATAGGGGTGAAAGAATACTTCCCACGTATTCCCTGCGTGTCGTAGAAGGCGACTAAAAGGGGAGGGAGCGGGTGGCTGGAAATCCTTCCCTCTCTTTTTTTTTTTTTAATTTTCCAAAAGAAGGAACAGAGAAGGGGGCCAGGTGAGGATATTCAAAGGCCCAGTCCTCTGTTCTTCACGCTGCCTCGCTTACGCGGGAAATGGCGAATAGTATGAAAGAAAGAAAAGATATATATATATATATATATATATATATATATATATATATATATATATATATATATATATATATATATATATATATATATATATATATATTTATATATATATATATATATATATATATATATATATATATATATATATATATATATATATATATATATATATATATATATATATATATATATATATATATATATATATATATATATATA
>NC_092289.1:12070777-12100777 GCF_036320965.1 Panulirus ornatus | reverse complement strand
TCCTTCCTCGATTGTATCTGGGAGCGAAGGAGAGAGAGAGAGAGAGAGAGGAATATCCTGCCCACATGAGACCCACACGTACAGGGAAAAGATGGTACTGGGGGTTCATCGGCCTCATTAGCCCCCTCTCTGTGCGCTAGATAGCAGGGAAGCAGGGAGGCAGGTAAGCAGGCAGGGAGGGAGGGAGGCAAGCAGGTAGGCAGGTAGGCAGGCAGGGAGGGAGGGAAGCAATCAGGTAGGCAGGTAGGCAGGCAGGGAGGGAGGAAGGCAATCAGGGAGGTAGGTAGGCAGGCAGGGAAGGAGGGAGGCAAGCAGCCCTAGATAGCACGCAGACCTAGATAGAAGGCAGGCATGCAGGGAGGGAGACAGCAAGCCTAGATAGCAGGCAGGCAGGCAGACATGGAGGTAGGCAGGCAAGTCTAGGTAGCAGCCAGGCTTGCAGGGAAGCAGGCAGGCAGGCAGGCAGGCAGGGAAGGAGGGAGGCAGGGAGGAAGGTAGGCAGGCTCGGGTAGCAGACAGGCAGACAGGCAGGGAGACAGGCAGGGAAGGAGAGAGGGAGGGAGGGAGGCTGGCAGGCAGAGACAGAGAGGGAGGGAGGCTGACAGGCCCAGGCAGCTGGCAGGCAGGCTCAGGTAGCAGACAGGCAGGCAGGCAGGCTATGTAACTGGCTACCTGCTCGATACCTGCTCCTCCCGCATCATCTCTTCATCCTCTCAGTACAGTGGGTAAGAGCTCTTCACAGACGCAGTTAGCCCTGGCATTAGCATACATTTTCACTCTCATGACTGGCCCCCTCGTCCTGGGCAGTGGAGGGTGCAGCTTGATGTGGCGCCTGTAATGGCCTGCAGCCTGTCAACTCTCTGCTTAACCTGCCGAGCACCTGTCACTCAGACAGACCCGGGGCTGCAGCGCCTCTGACAGTTACTGCGCATCGGCCTCGGACAGTAGTGTGCCTGCTCAACACTCACTTATGTCTGTGGTCAGGAGAGAGACATGTCTGTCAGATAACCGGTCACCTGGACTCCACTTGTCGTGGCCATGTTTTACTGAACGACAATAGATCCTTCCTTCCCTTCGACGTCGACATGTCTACATCATATCCACGATTTCAGGGGGACACTGTCAGGCCCCTGTAACACGCACGTCCCTCCCTCCTTCTCTCTCTCCCTCTCTCCCTCCCTCGTCCTTCCAGCCCACACCAGCTGTGTGTTTTGAGTCAGCCCTTCCCCTACCGTCCTCCCGCCCGTCTGGTTCAGCTTCTCCTTGCCAGCATTAGTCTCTGCTCAAGGTGTTGACCACAGAGGGGGCCGGGGCGACCCGGTGAAGGTCATGGAAGCTGGCGAACACCCGTAGTGGTGGCGGCTGTGACACTGGCTCAGACGTGGACTATTGTCCAGACTGCAGTGCAGGCTCTGGGGTACAAACCTGTGGTAGCGTGAACGTCAGGATCCAGGCAAGTAGCTGGTGCTGGCAGAGCAAATTTTCCCTTCAAAGCGAGAGAGAGAGAAAATAAGCACAGAAGTGTATGAAGTCATCTGCCGTGAGGAGACGAGGGTGTTTAATGGATAATATAAATAGAGATGCGACAACAGGGCACAGACATGCAGCTTGTAAGAGCTTGTCCTCTACTTCGTTTTGTGTACGGTTTGGAAGGTTGAGAGGAGATAGTAAAGAGATGAGAAGATCATGAAGTAAAGAGCTTAAATCTTGAGGGACTGGCTGTGGAAGACGTCTGGTCTCAGTGAGCGAAGGAGATGACAAACGGGGGAAGAGAATTTGGAAGTCATCACTTATTAATGGCCTACCAAGTCCAGGGAGGAGACGTGTGTGTGTGTGTGTGTGTGTGTGTGTGTGTGTGTGTGTGTGTGTGTGTGTGTGTTATAGTGAGAGGGTGAGGGGAGCACAAAAGAGTGCCGTAGGAGTGCCTCACACACACACACACACACACACACACACACACACACACACACACACACACACACACACACACACACACAATATACAGAATAGTATATATGAATTCAAGAGGTTGTATGATAGTAGAGGATGTTCATGAGTTAGGGGTTCCCATGAGCGTAAGACTCAGTCTCCGCACAGTACAGATAGGTGATCGCACACACACACACACACACACACACACACACACACACACACACACACACACACACACACACACACACGCACGCACGCACACACTCGGGACTTGAATGACCGAGCAGCATAATCTCCGCAGCCAAGGTGGGGAGGAGCAGTACTGTGAGGCTAACTTGATTAGGGAATCACAGGCGTCGAGCGCCACAAGCCGCTGCTGTTTTGGAATGGTAGGTTGGGAGAGATGGTGCGTGGCGCTGCCTCCTTCCCTGAGCTATAACGAAAAACGGGAAAAAAATGAATAATAATATAAAAGAATTCTTAGCGAAATAACGACTGTACTGAAGATCCGTGTGTGATGAGGTAAGGAGAGGAGGGGGGTGGAGGGTGGATACGGCGGTGCAGGTGTGTGAGGAGACGAGTGGGTGTCGCCGAGAAGGGGGTGCCGGTTGTGGGCCCCCCATGGGAGCGGCCTGGGGGGAGGATGGTGGGAGGAGGAGGGTATTGCTGGTGGAGGATCCCTAGAGGAGGTGCTGAGGCTTGGGAGGGGCGTGGGGCGAGGGGGGCGCCCAGGGACGGCGGGCCCTCAGTCGTGCGCGGAGGGAGGGCGGTGGTGCGGGGTCGCGGCGTCGGCACGCATTATGCTAATACACTGAGCACCACGTCGACCCTGGCTAACATATGGCATGATAATATTGGTGGCTTTCTCGTGAGTCTTACCCGCCCGGCCCGCTACACCCGCCCGACCACAACACCCACTCTTACACCTGCTCGGCCGCTGCACCTACTTCCTACACCCACTCTTACACCTGCCCGGCCGCTACACCTACTTCCTACACCCACTCTTACACCTGCCAGGCCGCTACACCTACTTCCTACACCCACTCTTACACCTGCCCGGCCGCTACACCTACTTCCTACACCCACTCTTACAACTGCCCGGCCGCTACACCTACTTCCTACACCCACTCTTACACCTGCCCGGCCGATGCACCTACTTCCTACACCCACTCTTACACCTGCCCGGCCGCTGCACCTACTTCCTACACCCACTCTTACACCTGCCCGGCCGCTACACCTACTTCTTACACCCACTCTTACACCTGCCCGGCCGCTACACCTACTTCCTACACCCACTCTTACACCTGCCCGGCCGCTGCACCTACTTTCTACACCCACTCTTACACCTGCCAGGCAGCTGGTCCCATTGCTGCACCCACCCGGCTGCTGTTACACTCACCTGGTTGCTACACCCACTCCTACAGCCTCCTGGATTTACACCTTGCCCCGCACCTGCCCACCGCTACACCCATTCCTATATGTTTCAAAACCGCCTGCTAAACCTGTTCCTTACACCTTCCCGCTACACTCCCACACTACACCTTCCTCTTATACCTATCCACTGCATCTGTCTGTCTACACAAGCATCCTGCCACTCTCCTGTCCCTACACCTGTACGCTACACTGTCCTCTACACCTTCCTGTCCCCAACACCCGTCCACTTCACTTGCTCATAGGATCCGCCCATACAGCCTCCGGTACACCAGCTACTACATCCACTTCCGCTAGCTTCAACCATGGCTACACCCACAACTACACTCATTGCTACACTCATAGTTACACCTACCGGCGCACCTACTGCTGTAGTCATCAATACAACAAGCGTAAGATACACGACCACACTAACTTGCCTACACTCTCGGCTACACCTACCAACCTACTTACCGTCCAATTACACACTACAACACCATAAGCAGTTTCAGTACACACATACACTCACTACACCCACTGCTATCACGATAGCCTCTTCTCTACACTTACATCATATACACTACGATACACCATCCTGCACTACACAATACACCCGCGACTATAGTTTCCTCTGTATAGCCTCATGTGTACTACACCTCACCATATACACCATCAGTACTCCTCTCATACAACATACATGTATTATACACCCAACGCCCCCCCCCCTTCCGGCTTCATATCACACTCTTGATTAAGTTAATACACACTAGTACACCCTATTGTACATACCCTTACACCTGTGCTCACCGCATGAACACAAAGTACACCCTGTTACACTGCACTACGCTACACCGTTGATAATACTTCGAATATAACGTGTGTATTACATGATAAACAATCATCAAATATCAAGTTTACGTTATGACTGATACAGCGAGACATCAAACTGAAGTAGATAAGAAAATTAGAATTATCAGCCACATGTCATACCGGCTGAGGTTATGTCATTCTCGATCTGTATCATACGTGGACTCCAGTGGTGTAGCAGTTAGCGTTTCTGACCGTGACGCACTCACGGGCCGCCCAGGGTCGAGCATGGCATAGGTTCGAATCCTGGTAGCATCATTCGGCCCACCGTCAACCCAGCGGTTCATCCACACCCTAGGGGTTGGTCGACGAAATTGATACGTAGCTCAGGCTAGGATATATATATATATATATATATATATATATATATATATATATATATAGCGTCAATGGGACGGCCTTGATCAGGGCCTGTGCCGTCTCAACTAATAATAACAATGATAAAGCCAGTTTAGCCAGCCGGCCAGAGAGCCAGGGAGAGAGAGAGAGAGAGAGAGAGAGAGAGAGAGAGAGCCAGCCGGCAGAGCTTTGACAAAACGAGGAAATCTTGTGGCCAACGTAATAACATAATCACAATGTATCATCACCTCCCACCCACCTTTGCGGTGCTCACCGCCACGTCCCCCGTCATGGAAAAAGTGTGGGTAATCAACACTTATGAATGTGTAAATGCACTGACGTCATGCCCGGGGGATGTCTTCGATAACCCAGCAGGAGATGGGGTGCGAGGCTAGAGGCAGAGCGGATCCGGCAGTTCTCACAGACACGTAGTGTCTTTTTTTTTTTTTCTCTTAAGTCTCCCTCAAAAAATCTCTATGGATGAACAATATCCTGGGGAATACAAAGAAAACGAGACATGAATAGGCCTTGTTTGCATGTTGTAATGAAATGGCCTCTCGTTTTCTTAGCAAAGTAAAAAACCACTGGACGATTTCATGAGTTGGCGAAGACATAGTGTGTCTCTTCGCTCCTGTGTTATGTTTTCTTGGGAGAGCGCTGACATCTTCAAGGAAAGAAAGAAAGAAAGAAAGAATGAAAGAATTCATCTGACATATAAAAATCAAGAAAAGATAGTAAGCTTTCTGATACTATCAATTATTTGAAGGATTATCATCAGACGTCTCTTCTAATCCCTTAAGTACTAGATCTGTGATCAAAAGTTCACGTATTTTAGAGTTCAGTGTTTAATGACAATAAGGACTCTCATAAAACACCTAAACAGGCAGTTCATTATTCTAGATTTCTCGTGTCCACTTCTGGTGGAAAAGATTGATAGCTTCTGACCTCTCAGGACTTGGAAAGAAACGACTTATTTCTTACATCTAGAAAACATATTACAAACAAGGAAGACTTATTTCTTATACATAGAAAACGTATTACAGACAGGGAGACTTATTTCTTATGTATAGAAAACATATCAAAGACAAGGAAGACTTTTTGTTAAACCTAAAAGACATATTACATACAGGGACGACCAGATTCACCCAGTGAGTCGACTTTAATACCAGACGTCTGCAACATCATATATTTTCCTCATACATCAGAAAAAACTGGCACGAGTGATCACCAACAGATCACTTCCGAGTTTGCTTTTTGACAGTTTACGCTATGGACGTGACTTGGGAAAGTTTTAGTAAGACGTTCAAAGCAGGAGAAGGAAAAACGTATGTGGCAACAGACGGGTTATCTTTCAGATGAAAGACAAATTGGTCGGAATGTGAACTAGAGAACTGGCATTTGACCGAGATGATAGCCCACATGAAGCGCCTTGAGAGAAGTTACCATCAAGATGGAGTATATTGCGTAAGTTTGGGAGGAAAGACAAAAGAACTTTATACGACGAACGAAATGACACAATGGAGCGTATAGTGCTAGAAATAGTAAAGGGAACACCCCCCAAAAAAATGTTAAAGTTACGTTTGAGGCAAGAAAACCATTGCCAAAAGTAATTGATCCGTTACTCAAAAGAAAAAAAAGGAAAAAGAAAAAAGAAAAAATGCAACTTTGCTCAAGACAATGAAGCCAAGGCAAACGTTTTGCTTCGAATGAGGCAATTCTATTTTTTGAAGAGGATTGTTAAAATGGAATGAAAAACTAATGAGAGGAATTGAAAGAGACGCTATAGTTAATACTATAGCTTTAAGTCCATTATACTTACCCCCACATGTATGTCCCCCACAGTTACTGATCCCTTCTACAATAACAGAGAGCCTAGAAGGGACCCGGTGTCCTGTTGCTGATTATATTCCCATCGCAAAAGCCCTTAAAATAAGCCCTATTTCTCATGTCTAATCTCCCGTCACTACTCACCAATTATCTTCCATTTTTCCCCCCTGTCACTTTTATTAATTACTTATTGATTACAGAGACAGTAATTACCGACCAGACGGGGAGAATTTATGGCTAGACAGACGCGAGATCTCCCACTCCCAGACTTCCAGAGATCTCACGAACGGCGCACAGTTTACAATGTCGCGTCATCACATATCCAGCTGTGTCACTTTCATATATTGATGTAATGTACCTCAATACGTGAAGAAAGGCATTCTATATATATATATATATATATATATATACATATCATACAAACCTCCAACAGCCAGGATCGAACCCGGGACCCTTGTGCAACAGGCGGGATCGCTACCGCTAGGCTATGATCGCCCCTTGCGGTAGCAATCCCGCCTGTTACACAGGGGTCCCGTGTTCGATCCTGGCTGTTGGAGGTTTGTATGCTCTATGAAGGTGTGCGTTCCTATGCACTTTGTTCGTATATATATATATATATATATATATATATATATATATATATATATATATATATATATATATATATAATTTTTTTTATTTTGCTTTGTCGCTGTCTCCCTGCGTTTGCGAGGTAGCGCAAGGAAACAGACGAAAGAAATGGCCCAACCCACCCCCATGAACATGTATATACACACACGTCCACACACGCAAATATACATACCTATACATCTCAATGTACACATATATATACACACACAGAAACATACATATATACCCATGCACACAATGCACACTGTCTGCCTTTATTCATTCCCATCGCCACCTTGCCACACATGGAATACCATCCCCCTCCCCCTTCATGTGTGCGGGGTAGCGCTAGGAAAAGACAACAAAGGCCTCATTCGTTCACACTCAGTCTCCAGCTGTCATGCAATAATGCCCGAAACCACAGCTCCCCTTCCACATCCAGGCCCCACACAGCTTTCCATGGTTTACCCCAGACGCTTCACATGCCCTGATTCAATCCACTGACAGCACGTCAACCCCGGTATACCACATCGATCCAATTCACTCTATTCCTTGCCCGCCTTTCACCCTCTTGCATGTTCAGGCCCCGATCACTCAAAATCTTTTTCACTCCATCTTTCCACATCCAATTTGGTCTCCCTCTTCTCCTTGCTCCCTCCACCTCCGACACATATATCCTCTTGGTCAATCTTTCCTCACTCATTCTCTCCATGTGCCCAAACCATTTCAAAACACCCTCTTCTGCTCTCTCAACCACGCTCTTTTTATTTCCACACATCTCTCTTACCCTTACATTACTTACTCGATCAAACCACCTCACACCACACATTGTCCTCAAACATCTCATTTCCAGCACATCCACTCTCCTGCGCACAGCTCTATCCATAGCCCACGCCTCGCAACCATACAACATTGTTGGAACCACTATTCCTTCAAACATACCCATTTTTGCTTTCCGAGATAATGTTCTCGACTTCCACACATTCTTCAAGGCTCCCAGGATTTTGCCCCCCCCCCCCCACCCTATGATTCACTTCCGCTTCCATGGTTCCATCCGCTGCCAGATCCACTCCCAGATATCTAAAACACTTTACTTCCTCCAGTTTTTCTCCATTCAAACTTACCTCCCAATTGACTTGACCCTCAACCCTACTGTACCTAATAACCTTGCTCTTATTCACATTTACTCTTAACTTTCTTCTTTCACACACTTTACCAAACTCAGTCACCAGCTTCTGCATGTTTCTCACATGAATCAGCCACCAGCGCTGTATCATCAGCGAATAACAACTGACTCACTTCCCAAGCTCTCTCATCCACAACAGACTTCATATATATATATATATATATATATATATATATATATATATATATATATATATATATATATATATTTCTTTTTCTTTTTTCATACTATTCGCCATTTCCCGCATTAGCGAGGTAGCGTTGAGAACAGAGGACTAGGCCCTTGAGGGAATATCCTCACCTGGGCCCCTTCTCTGTTCCCTCTTTTGGAAAATTAAAAAAAAAAGTGAGAGGGGAGGATTTCCAGCCCCCCGCTCCCTCCCCTTTTAGTCGCCTTCTACGACACGCAGGGAATACGTGGGAAGTATTCTTTCTCCCCTATCCCCAGGGATATATATATATATATATATATATATATATATATATATATATATATATATATATATATATATATATATATATATATATATATATATATATATACACGTGAATATAGTACACATGAAAGCGCACTTTCATAGAAGCACATAATGCGCTTCAACAGCAAGGATTCGAACCTCGTGATGGGTAGCATAGCCGAGTGGTCAGCGTACCAAGCTACCATGCAGTTGTTACGAGGTTCGAACCCTTACTGTCGAAGGAACAGAGAAGGGGGCCGGGTGAGGATATTCCCTCAGAGGCCCAGTCCTCTGTTCTTAACGCTACCTCGCTGAGGCAGGAAATGGCGAATAGTATGAAAGAAGAAAGAAAATATATATATATATATATATATATATATATATATATATATATATATATATATATATATATATATATATATATATATATATATTATCATACGTACAAGATTCGTGTGTGTGTGAGGTGCTTGGGAGCCGACATCGTCCCTAACCTGTCTCCAAAGGCCCACATATGGAGAATAATGGAGACTTATTGTCTGCTGGCAAATATTATAATACCATTTAAGTCTTTGGGTAAGGAATTATTCAGCAAGCTGTTTACATCCTACGTTAGGCCCAAACTAGAAAGTATCTTTCTCAAGTTTGTTCACAAAGAAATAATTGAGGAGGTCCAGAGGAAGGCATCGAAAAAAGTACCAGAATCAAGAGAACTGAGTTATAGGGAGAGGAGAGTCGTGTTTAGATCTGCCCAGAATGGAAGGATAAGAGCGGTGAGTTGACTTGAATACAACCTTTAAGATTCTAAATGAGCCTAATGATGTTAAAAATGTACAGTTCTACGAAAGAAGGAAGGACTGAACAACCAGAGGACATAACATGATATAATGAACTGTCGTCAGAATGAGGCAAAGAAGTAGTTTTTACAGCATGAAAGTGGTTGATGAATGGTATGGACGTCTTGATGAAATTACAAATGTGTACCGTATACACATTATTGAAAAGTTGTGGTGATGGTACAGGACGTTAAACAAGAGATGGGGCCCCACGAGTGTAAGCCTCTCCTCGTATAGTACAAATGGGTAATGACATAGAGGTGATGACACATATGATGTACCAACTGGAAACAAAAGAAAAATACATATGCTTTGGTTTTATGTCGTGATAATGTCACACAGAGGAGAGGCCATAGACGCAACCCGACTGGAAACTGAGATATAGCCATTGACAATGCACAGAAATGATTCTCTTTTGAAAATATAAAGCTGAGAGATGTGGGCCTCCAAAGCCTTACGACAAAGTCTTCAGAGACATAGCTCTGTTATGGAGGGCTCTGTGGAGCCTTCAGTGAGGCAGCACCTTTAGCTGTAAATAGAGAAGACACTGTGGTAGAATATGAGCGGTTAGGAGCACAAAAATCACAAGGGATTGACTGTGGGGGAGTTACAGGCGGCGCTACAGCCAACTAGCGTTTCTAGTGTCCTTGTTACCATATTAACGTGTACAGTGGGATGATCATTGAATTAGTAGAGGACCTTTGAAAAGAACACTGTGAATAATCAGGGGAAAAGTGTCTTTTTTTTTCTAATATACTATCGGGATTAAATTGTCGGCTCAAGAGCAGCTATTCAAGTTTAGGGATGTCGAAGGAGAAGTTCTTAAATGAAGATGTACAGAGAAGAGACGAACAGAACGACGAGATGAGGAGCGTGGATGACAGTATAACGCTCACATCAGCAGGATGGAGTGTGGAGGTCTTAAGGAGCATCAGTTACTAAAAGGTTTCGAACTCTTATAATATTCATGGTGTCGATGTAGTCTCTCCATATGTGCTGGAAAAGTTGGTAAATGCGTCTTGCACTCCACAAGAAATACTTCTCAGTATGCCGCTGGAGCTGGGCTTAACGTAACCGGAGTGAAAGGGAGCAACTTTTGTGCTTCTCTTTAAGAAAGGAGACTGAGAAATTGCAGCGAAGTACATACCGATCTCTTTGAGGATTGTGTGGTCTGTAAAGCGAAAGAAAAGATAATCAGAAAGCAAATGGATGACTAATTGAGAGGGAGAAATCTACTTTAGTGAGAGACAAAAACGGCTTCAGGGAAAAGGGGGTCATGCGTAGAGAACCTCTCAGACTTCTATGAGAGAGTGAGCTCTGTTTAAGACAAAAGAGGAGGACTGTGCGTTCCTGAGCTGCCAGTAAGAGTTTGACACTGTACCACATAAGAGGTTGGTTAAAAAAAATCTGGGCACTTCAAGCAGGAATAAGGAGCAGACGTCTTCAATGGAGAAAAAAAATGACCTCAGTAGATGGGAACAAAAGGACGCAAGTTAGAGGAACCCTCTCCAAATGAGTTGAGGTCACCGGTGGCGTGCCGCAGGCTTCGGTCCTGGGTCCACTGCTCCTCCTTATATATCTAGATAATTCAACTTTGGGGCTTTTTTTTTCTCGTTCGTGAATATGTTTGTGGTTCAAAGTCAGGAGAGATATCAAGATGAGTAGGACTGCCCCAGCTAACAAAGGGACCTTGAGAAATTCCAAAAGTGGTCTGATACATAGCTGATGTAATTCTGATTGAGTGAATGTAATCAAGATGGTACAAGGTGAAGGAAGACCTCGATACGGATATCACCAGGGAAGAAATAATCTGTGTGTGTGTGTGTGTGTGTGTGTGTGTGTGTGTGTGTGTGTGTGTGTGTGTGTGTGTGTATATGTGTGTGAGAGGGACTTGGGGGTTGACAGCGTATGTAAACCGTTATAAGAGCTCCACCTTAAATGACATGTAAAGATGAGGCACTGTCTGCCGGCAAATATTAGAAAAGCCTCTGAGTACAAGGATAAGGAAATGTTCAGCAAATCATTTATTCAAACAAGCAGAAAAGAACTGATAGAGAAGGTCCAGAGGAGGGCAACATAGATGGTACCAGAATTAAGGGAGCTTAGTTAGACTAAACGAGAGAAGAATAATGGGTGTAACTTGATCACAAACCTTCAAGTTAATAGACCAGTTTCATGATACTGACAGTGAACAGATCTTCGAAAGACGTAGGGATATAACAACCAGAGGCCACAACATGTACTCAAGCAAGAAACTTGTCAGAAGAGATTAAAGAAGTACTCTTATGGTGGTGGATGAATGGAATTATGAATAAGTTTAAGAATCTGTTTGACAGTTAAACAAATTCAAGAGATTTAGGGTCTAACCAGCGTACAGATAGGTAGATGGGTAGTTACACACACACACACACACACACACACACATACACACACATATATACACAATACCTAAACAATTTTACTATTGCGCTCCCGAGAGTCGAACCCAGGCTATCGAGAACAGCAGGCAGACAGCGGACCACCAGACCACCGATGGGTTCGACTCTCGGACGCACTGCGGTGAAATTGTATGGATCAATTTGCATATGAACAATCCATGGTCTGAGATACAGACCTATGTATCTTATGAAACCTTCTAATAAGAAATCAGCCGGTATAACGCTGCAGATGGACGTTCCTCAAGGTATGTGAAGACAGTGGAGATCTCGTGTGTGTTGGCAGGTGGAAAGATCCAACGCATTGACGGTCCTGCAAAACGGCGAGAGTGACGCCACAGATGAAGCTAACTGAGCAGACTCAAGCCGGAGTCATTCATGATTGTCTTTTTTCTCTTGTTCTATACATTAACCTGAAGAGACCCGTGTGTGTGTGATCAGTACTGTGGTCAATGTGTCTTTATTTCAAGTCTGTCATTAATATTTTTATAGTTTTGATGGCACACACACACACACACACACACACACACACACACACACACACACACACACACACGCGCACACACACACACACACACACACACACACACACACACACACACACACACACACACACACACACACACACACAACGAGAACACACTGGTTACTGTGTTATTCTCCAAGGGAAAAAAACACACATCAAATCCCAGGAAAGATACACTTTCGTTTCGTTTGTGGTGCAAGGCAAATAAACAAGATAATTAGCACAGTCGCGTCCATGAAATCTACAAATTAAAGCTAAATTCCTCCTCTCTGCCAGCCATGAGGACAGTGGAGCCTGTGGTAACACAGTAAGACCAAGAAGACACAAGGTTGGGACGTTGGTAATGGCTCGTCTGAGACACAAGTCACCGATATGGGTGAGGAGTGATCAAAAGGCTATCTGGTTGCCCTCGATCTAAAAAGCACGTCGGATGAGAGGTGATCTGGCGACATCCAGTAGGATTACTACCCTGTGGGAAAGTGAGGATAAAGAAGCTTATCCTCCCTACTTAGCCTTCCCCCCCTAGAGATAACGGTAGGACTTAGGAGGTAGAGCGAGGCGAAGGCTCCCCACGCCTGGGCTAGCTGGCCTGCCAGGTTATCTCCGCGAGTGCTGGCGTAAAGTCGCTAGTGATGACACGGATGAAAATTAAGATTTCTGACGTGAATCCTCATATCTGGGCCACCATCAACATCCGTAGCGGCAGCTTTTAGCAGCCCGGCCGCACCGGAGGCCACCTCATTGCCACCTCAGCTGCGGGAGGCCGGCCTGCAGACTGACCCGGGAACTGGCGCTCTATGTCTGGCCTTTAGTCTGGGACACTTCGGGCGGCGATGGTAGTACGTGGTATACAGGCGAACCAGTAGACTGGTACTAGTCTAGGATGCCATGGGTGATGATACATGGCATCTCTCGCCTCTCAGGAGAGAGGCAGAGGACGTGTGAGGAGTCCTTGCGAAAGAACCTTCCCCTCACACTTCCTCCTGCCCTGAGAGCATGGTAGAGTCTCCGCCGCTGTGTGTACGTATAGCCTGGGTGGAGGGGGAGGCAGGCTGCCCGTGTCATCGAACAGGAAGGGTATAGAGACCTTCAAAAGGGAAGGGGGCGCCCCCCAACCCTATTTCTGTGGGGGACAAAAAGGGGATGGACGAGCCTTGGGGGTAGGATGATGGAGATTGTGGTGGTGGTGGTGGTGGTGGGGGGGCGTGGCACTTCTCATGCAATTTTTCACTTGACAGCTCCACCACAGAGGCCATCCCATTGTTCAGATTCTCTGCAGGTCATGTGTGTGTGGGAGGGGTGGAGGGCCGTGTCTGTATGAGGCATTCCACATACACACTTACACACATACACAACAAAGGCCATATAAACAAAAAGCAACAAAAAACAAACTTTCAAAACAAATTACATACACACATACACATGCACACATACACATACACACATACACATCCCAAACACACAACAATAAAAGGCACCCAAAATAAAAGCAAATTAAATTTAAAATCCCCCTACAAAAAAGCCTAAAAATTAAAATGCCTTAAAATCCAAGCACCATCCGTCCCAATGAAATTCCTTTTTCCTCAAAACGGGGTTTTTCGTTGGGGTTTTTTAAAAATCCTTCAACCCCTTGGGAAAATTAATTTTAATATTTATTTTTTAAATTGTTTCGAAATGCCCCCGGGAAAGTGGCCCAAACCCCTTTTGCAAAACGGGAATCCCCAGGGGAACTGTATTTCCCCCATCAGCCAATAAGGACAGAGCTTCGACGGGAGGGAGGTGAAAGGGAATATTTGGGGGGCTGGGGTGGGGCCCGCCTGTCTCCCCCCCCCCCCCCCTTGGGGTGACTGGGCGGGTCTGCAATTGAGGGCAATGAATTTCATTTTTGAAAAAATTTTTTAAAGATTTTCCTGGGGGAGGGCTGATGGCTGCTCCCCCGCCGGGTGCTTGGGGGGCACTGATGTCAGGGGGGGTTCGACCTGATTATCCTCAGCAGGTGAAAAAAAATAATAAATGTTCTTTTTTGTTTCCCTTTTTTTTTTTCATATCCCCAAAATCGCCGTTTTCCGCGTGAGCGGGGGATCAAAGAAAAACAAAAGATGAAAGGTCGCATTCCCTTCACATCCATTCTAAAAACTTGTTTTTTGTTTTTGCACAGAAACCACAGCTCCCTATGGGGCCCCAAAAGACCTACACTTGGTTTCCTCCGGGGGCTTCATATGCCCTGGGTTTAGTCTATTTGAAAAACAGCACGTCGGCCCCCCTATACCACATCGTTCCAATTCACTCTATCCCGGGCATTTCAATTTACCCTCCTGCATGTTCAGGGTCCAACGCCAAAATCTTCTTAACTTTATCCCATTTTTCCATTTTGGGCTATTCCTTCTCCTTGGGCCCTCCACCCCCGAGACATACATTCCTTTGCCCAAACCCCTCCTCACTCATTTTATCCATATGTCTAAACCATATCAGCGCTTTATGATGTAGTTTATTGTATTTCACCAGCGATGTTTCATAAGAGTCGCTCTTGTAAGTGAGGGAAATAAGGAGTGACGCAAGATACTGGGGTAGGGAGGAGATGAGACGTTGGGGTGAGAAGGAGGGGAGAGACTCGGATGGGAAGGAGGGAGAGGTTGGGTATGGGGAGGAGGGGAGAGGTTGGGTATGGGGAGGAGGGGAGAGGTTGGGTATGGGGAGGAGGGGAGAGGTTGGGTATGGGGAGGAGGGGAGAGGTTGGGTATGGGGAGGAGGGGAGAGGTTGGGTATGGGGAGGAGGGGAGAGGTTGGGTATGGGGAGGAGGGGAGAGGTTGGGTATGGGGAGGAGGGGAGAGGTTGGGTATGGGGAGGAGGGGGATGGCAGAGGTGGCGGTAAGCATGACAAAACGACGTCCATTACATCATGGTGATGGTTGATGCTTGCCTGGCATGACCACCCCTTACTTCCCCCACACACACGCCCACCCCTCACCCCTTGCACCCACATCTTCACCCCTCACCCCCTTCACACATATGCACAATAATATCTATAGTATTTACTCTGTTAATGTTTCTGTATATCTGCCACCCAGACAACGTGGATGCACCTCACTCACGTGCTTATCAAAACGTGGAACTATCCAGCCTCACCTTGATCTTATGCTCTCTTATGATTAGTCAACTTTTTACTATTATGAACTCCCAGTTGTGTGTTATCTATAATACCTCAACTGTGTATTATCAGTCGAGTGGCTGCTTAAATCCAATAAGCAGTTTTGTATCTGTTGATAATTTCATCTAGACTCTGTACAGATGAGGCAGGAGTGGGGATGCTAGGGCTGTATCTGTGTGAGGCAGGTAGGGTAGGGAGATGCCCCTCACACAGACATTGTCCAGGTCATGAGAAAGGTAGGGAGATGCCCACACACAGACATTGTCCAGGTCATGGCTAGGGTAGGGAGATGCCCCCACACAGACATTGTCCAGATCATGGCTAGGGTAGGGAGATGCCCCCACACAGACATTGTCCAGGTCATGAGAAGGGCAAGGAGATGCCCACTCACAGACATTGTCCAGGTCATGAGAAAGGTAGGGAGATGCCCCCACACAGACATTGTCCAGATCATGGCTAGGGTAGGGAGATGCCCCCACACAGACATTGTCCAGGTCATGGCTAGGGTAGGGAGATGCCCCCACACAGACATTGTCCAGGTCATGGCTAGGGTAGGGAGATGCCCCCACACAGACATTGTCCAGGTCATGAGAAAGGTAGGGAGATGCCCCCACACAGACATTGTCCAGGTCATGGCTAGGGTAGGGAGATGCCCCCACACAGACATTGTCCAGGTCATGGCTAGGGTAGGGAGATGCCCCCACACAGACATTGTCCAGATCATGGCTAGGGTAGGGAGATGCCCCCACACAGACATTGTCCAGGTCATGGCTAGGGTAGGGAGATGCCCCCACACAGACATTGTCCAGATCATGGCTAGGGTAGGGAGATGCCCCCACACAGACATTGTCCAGGTCATGGCTAGGGTAGGGAGATGCCCCCACACAGACATTGTCCAGATCATGGCTAGGGTAGGGAGATGCCCCCACACAGACATTGTCCAGGTCATGAGAAGGGCAAGGAGATGCCCACTCACAGACATTGTCCAGATCATGGCTAGGGTAGGGAGATGCCCCCACACAGACATTGTCCAGGTCATGGCTAGGGTAGGGAGATGCCCCCACACAGACATTGTCCAGATCATGGCTAGGGTAGGGAGATGCCCCCACACAGACATTGTCCAGGTCATGGCTAGGGTAGGGAGATGCCCCCACACAGACATTGTCCAGGTCATGAGAAGGGCAAGGAGATGCCCACTCACAGACATTGTCCAGATCATGGCTAGGGTAGGGAGATGCCCCCACACAGACATTGTCCAGGTCATGGCTAGGGTAGGGAGATGCCCCCACACAGACATTGTCCAGATCATGGCTAGGGTAGGGAGATGCCCCCACACAGACATTGTCCAGGTCATGGCTAGGGTAGGGAGATGCCCCCACACAGACATTGTCCAGGTCATGAGAAGGGCAAGGAGATGCCCACTCACAGACATTGTCCAGGTCATGGCTAGGGTAGGGAGATGCCCCCACACAGACATTGTCCAGATCATGGCTAGGGTAGGGAGATGCCCCCACACAGACATTGTCCAGGTCATGGCTAGGGTAGGGAGATGCCCCCACACAGACATTGTCCAGGTCATGAGAAGGGCAAGGAGATGCCCACTCACAGACATTGTCCAGATCATGGCTAGGGTAGGGAGATGCCCCTAACACAGACATTGTCCAGGTCATGAGAAAGGTAGGGAGATGCCCCCACACAGACATTGTCCAGATCATGGCTAGGGTAGGGAGATGCCCCCACACAGACATTGTCCAGATCATGGCTAGGGTAGGGAGATGCCCCCACACAGACATTGTCCAGATCATGGCTAGGGTAGGGAGATGCCCCCACACAGACATTGTCCAGATCATGGCTAGGGTAGGGAGATGCCCCTCACACAGACATTGTCCAGGTCATGAGAAAGGTAGGGAGATGCCCACACACAGACATTGTCCAGGTCATGAGAAGGGCAAGGAGATGCCCACTCACAGACATTGTCCAGATCATGGCTAGGGTAGGGAGATGCCCCCACACAGACATTGTCCAGGTCATGGCTAGGGTAGGGAGATGCCCCCACACAGACATTGTCCAGATCATGGCTAGGGTAGGGAGATGCCCCCACACAGACATTGTCCAGATCATGGCTAGGGTAGGGAGATGCCCCCACACAGACATTGTCCAGATCATGGCTAGGGTAGGGAGATGCCCCCACACAGACATTGTCCAGGTCATGGCTAGGGTAGGGAGATGCCCACTCACAGACATTGTCCAGATCATGGCTAGGGTAGGGAGATGCCCCCACACAGACATTGTCCAGGTCATGGCTAGGGTAGGGAGATGCCCTCCCACCACATAATACATCGATCAATTCATTGGTAGGACAGCGAGGCTGAGTCTATTTATGGTACCCCACACAGACTTCGTCCAGGTCATGAGCGAGAAAGCGAGGCCTGGCCTGAGCGAGGTAATCCCCCCCCCCAACACACACACATACACGGCACCTCTACTACAGCGAATTGATTTCAGGTCTCCTACGAAAGGAGCGTCTCATTAAATGTCTTCATCTAGCTTTACGGCATCTGTCCTCATATGCATTCCTATTTTCTTGCGTCAGAGAGCTTTGTGTGTGTGTGTGTGTGTGTGTGTGTGTGTGTGTGTGTGTGTGTAAATAATCTTCAGATCTGGGAGTTAGATGATAATATTATCTTTATCTGTCTCGACCAATCGCATCACAGGATTAGTGGCTCCAGCCTCTGCAAAACAGCCAATCCCCAGGCAACTGTATTTCCCCCATCAGCCAATAAGGACAGAGCTTCGACGGGAGGGAGGATGAGGGATAGTAGGGGGGCTGGCTGGCTGGCCCGCCTGTCCTCCCCCTCCCCCCTTGCGTGACTGGTCGGGTCTGCAATTGAGGACAATGAATTTCATTTCTGAATTTTCATGATTTTCCTGGGCAGGTCTGATGGCTGCTCCCCAGCCAGGGTGCTTGGGGAGCACTGATGTCAGAGGGGTTCGACCTGATTATCCTCAGCAGGTGAAAACATAATAAATGTTCTTTTTTGTTCGTTTTTTTTCTCATATCTAATCGCCGTTTTCCGCGTGAGCGAGGATGCACGAAAAACAAACGATGAAAGGTCGCATTCGTTCACATCCATTCTAAATCTGTCTTGTGTTATGCACAGAAACCACAGCTCCCTATGGAGGCCCCACAGACCTACACTTGGTTTCCTCCGGGCGCTTCATATGCCCTGGTTCAGTCTATTTAATAACAGCACGTCGGCCTCTATACCACATCGTTCCAATTCACTCTATCCCGTGCATTTCATTCACCCTCCTGCATGTTCAGGCTCCAATCGCTCAAAATCTTCTTAACTTTATCCTCATTTCTCCATTTGGTCTATTCCTTCTCCTTGGTCCCTCCACCTCTGAGACATACATTCTCTTTGCCAACCTCTCCTCACTCATTTTATCCATATGTCTAAACCATATCAGCGCTTTATGATGTAGTTTATTGTATTTCACCAGCGATGTTTCATAAGAGTCGCTCTTGTAAGTGAGGGAAATAAGGAGTGACGCAAGATACTGGGGTAGGGAGGAGATGAGACGTTGGGGTGAGAAGGAGGGGAGAGACTCGGATGGGAAGGAGGGGAGAGGTTGGGTATGGGGAGGAGGGGAGAGGTTGGGTATGGGGAGGAGGGGGATGGCAGAGGTGGCGGTAAGCATGACAAAACGACGTCCATTACATCATGGTGATGGTTGATGCTTGCCTGGCATGACCACCCCTTACTTCCCCCACACACACGCCCACCCCTCACCCCTTGCACCCACATCTTCACCCCTCACCCCCTTCACACATATGCACACCCCTCACCCCTTGCACCTACATCTTCACCCCTCACCCCCTTCACACATATGCACACCCCTCACCCCCCCGTGCACGCTCAAGCTCACCCCTCATCCCCCTTGTACACACGTGCTAAGCCCTCACTCCCTCCAAAACTACACACTTACTCCTAAAACCCCCATTCACACGCACTCACACATCATCTTTTCTCTGTAGGGTCAGTGGGTCTTCCTGGGTTGAGGCTGGCCAGACCGCGGCTGCAGAACTCTCCTGCAGGGAGTCCGACGCCCTCCTGTGTCTTGCTAGGCCACAACTGTAGGACCTTCCTGCAGAGGAGCTTCACTCTTCCCAGAGACTGGCTAGACCAGGCTGTGGGACCTCCCTATACAGTAGGACCTCTCTATAGGAAGGTCTGCGACCTCTCTATAGGAAGGTCTTATCTGTGCTTTAGGGCTACCTAGACCACGGGTCTGCGATTTCTGTCTCGAAACCACCATCAGGGCCGTCTCATCTGAAAACAGCAACTGACGCGCCTCTTCCCATGAGCCCCCTTATTTACATCCCTTGCCTTTCTCCTTACATGAGGGTCTGCACTCTGCACTCAGACCTAGACCAAGGATCTAGGACCCTCCTGCAGGGAGGCCTGCACGCCCCCTTAGTGTTGGCTAGACTAGTACTGTAGGACACTTCCTGCAGGAGGAGCTACACGCTCCCCTGCACAGCGGAGGGCTCCTTCAACACACACACACACACACACACACACACACACACACAAGTGGTTGCTCACGATAAACCACAAATTCCAAACTCAAATTGAATTAAACTTGTCCCGGAAACAACAGGTCCATAAAACTGGAGGTATATAATGAAGTTCTGCCGTGGAAAAACAAAAACAACAAAAAAAGAGTTACCAGGTACTACAAGAATATGATTTATTCAATGTAAATACGCCATAAAACTACAGGCACATTAAGATGTGATTTACGTGACGTAAATGCGCTGTTAAAATAGAGTGCCTGAGATATATAATGATGGGGAGGGGGGACGATATAAGGCAGGCAACGTAAAGTACCATGTTGACAAGCGGTATAAACCTGCACGACGTCAATATGGGATGTAAACGTTTCCTTCTGAGCGAGGGGTCGGCCGCCAACCAGGCGACCAGGTCCTGGTGCGCCAGCAAGTGTTTGCTGACGCAGTAAAGTCGCCTGCTGGATACCAGCGCACGACGCGTTCATCGGGCCGACAAGCGAGCGGAACGGACCATATTTTCGCTCTTAATGAAATCACTTCTTCCCCAAGACACTTCAGAGATCTTATGATATGAGATATGGCACTTGTGGTTCGCCTACTATATTAAATCATACTTTATATTAGATCCACCTTCACTCGCACAGAGGTTTTACACACACACACACACACACACACGCATATATATATATATATATATATATATATATATATATATATATATATATATATATATATATATATATATATATATATATGTATATATATATATATATATATATATATATATATATATATACAAATACATATATATATATATATATATATATATTTTTTTTTTTTTTCTTTATTTTTTGCTTTGTCGCTGTCTCCCGCGTTTGCGAGGTAGCGCAAGGAAACAGACGAAAGAAATGGCCCAACCCCCCCCATACACATGTATATACATACGTCCACACACGCAAATATACATACCTACACAGCTTTCCATGGTTTACCCCAGACGCTTCACATGCCCTTGATTCAATCCACTGACAGCACGTCAACCCCGGTATACCACATCGCTCCAATTCACTCTATTCCTTGCCCTCCTTTCACCCTCCTGCATGTTCAGGCCCCGATCACACAAAATCTTCTTCACTCCATCTTTCCACCTCCAATTTGGTCTCCCTCTTCTCCTCGTTCCCTCCACCTCCGACACATATATCCTCTTGGTCAATCTTTCCTCACTCATTCTCTCCATATGACCAAACCATTTCAAAACACCCTCTTCTGCTCTCTCAACCACGCTCTTTTTATTTCCACACATCTCTCTTACCCTTACGTTACTCACTCGATCAGACCACCTCACACCAACACATTGTCCTCAAACATCTCATTTCCAGCACATCCATCCTCCTGCGCACAACTCTATCCATAGTCCACGCCTCGCAACCATACAACATTGTTGGAACCACTATTCCTTCAAACATACCCATTTTTGCTTTCCGAGATAATGTTCTCGACTTCCACACATTCTTCAAGGCTCCCAGAATTTTCGCCCCCTCCCCCACCCTATGATCCACTTCCGCTTCCATGGTTCCATCCGCTGCCAGATCCACTCCCAGATATCTAAAACACTTCACTTCCACCAGTTTTTCTCCATTCAAACTCACCTCCCAATTGACTTGACCCTCAACCCTACTGTACCTAATAACCTTGCTCTTATTCACATTTACTCTTAACTTTCTTCTTCACACACTTTACCAAACTCAGTCACCAGCTTCTGCAGTTTCTCACATGAATCAGCCACCAGCGCTGTATCATCAGCGAACAACAACTGACTCACTTCCCAAGCTCTCTCATCCACAACAGACTTCATACTTGCCCCTCTTTCCAAAACTCTTGCATTCACCTCCCTAACAACCCCATCCATAAACAAATTAAACAACCATGGAGACATCACACACCCCTGCCGCAAACCTACATTCACTGAGAACCAATCACTTTCCTCTCTTCCTACACGTACACATGCCTTACATCCTCGATAAAAACTTTTCACTGCTTCTAACAACTTGCCTCCCACACCATATATTCTTAATACCTTCCACAGAGCATCTCTATCAACTCTATCATATGCCTTCTCCAGATCCATAAATGCTACATACAAATCCATTTGCTTTTCTAAGTATTTCTCACATACATTCTTCAAAGCAAACACCTGATCCACACATCCTCTACCACTTCTGAAACCACACTGCTCTTCCCCAATCTGATGCTCTGTACATGCCTTCACCCTCTCAATCAATACCCTCCCATAAAATTTACCAGGAATACTCAACAAACTTATACCTCTGTAATTTGAGCACTCACTCTTATCCCCTTTGCCTTTGTACAATGGCACTATGCACGCTTTCCGCCAATCCTCAGGCACCTCACCATGAGTCATACATACATTAAATAACCTTACCAACCAGTCAACAATACAGTCACCCCCTTTTTAATAAATTCCACTGCAATACCATCCAAACCTGCTGCCTTGCCGGCTTTCATCTTCCGCAAAGCTTTTACTACCTCTTCTCTGTTTACCAAATCATTTTCCCTAACCCTCTCACTTTGCACACCACCTCGACCAAAACACCCTATATCTGCCACTCTATCATTCAACAAACCTTCAAAATACTCACTCCATCTCCTTCTCACATCACCACTACTTGTTATCACCTCCCCATTTGCGCCCTTCACTGAAGTTCCCATTTGCTCCCTTGTCTTACGCACTTTATATACCTCCTTCCAGAACATCTTTTTATTCTCCCTAAAATTTAATGATACTCTCTCACCCCAACTCTCATTTGCCCTTTTTTCACCTCTTGCACCATTCTCTTGACCTCCTGTCTCTTTCTTTTATACATCTCCCACTCAATTGCATTTTTTCCCTGCAAAAATCGTCCAAATGCCTCTCTCTTCTCTTTCACTAATACTCTTACTTCTTCATCCCACCACTCACTACCCTTTCTAATCAACCCATCTCCCACTCTTCTCATGCCACAAGCATCTTTTGCGCAATCCATCACTGATTCCCTAAATACATCCCATTCCTCCCCCACTCCCCTTACTTCCATTGTTCTCACCTTTTTCCATTCTGTACTCAGTTTCTCCTGGTACTTCCTCACACAAGTCTCCTTCCCAAGCTCACTTACTCTCACCACCCTCTTCACCCCAACATTCACTCTTCTTATATATATATATATATATATATATATATATATATATATATATATATATATATATATATATATATATATATATATATATATATATATATATATATATATATATATATATATATATATATATATATATGGTTTCAGAAGTGGTAGAGGATGTGTGGATCAGGTGTTTGCTTTGAAGAATGTATGTGAGAAATACTTAGAAAAGCAAATGGATTTGTATGTAGCATTTATGGATCTGGAGAAGGCATATGATAGAGTTGATAGAGATGCTCTGTGGAAGTTATTAAGAATATATGGTGTGGGAGGCAAGTTGTTAGAAGCAGTGAAAAGTTTTTATCGAGGATGTAAGGCATGTGTACGTGTAGGAAGAGAGGATAGTGATTGGTTCTCAGTGAATGTAGGTTTGCGGCAGGGGTGTGTGATGTCTCCATGGTTGTTTAATTTGTTTATGGATGTGGTTGTTAGGGAGGTGAATGCAAGAGTTTTGGAAAGAGGGGCAAGTATGAAGTCTGTTGTGGATGAGAGAGCTTGGGAAGTGAGTCAGTTGTTGTTCGCTGATGATACAGCGCTGGTGGCTGATTCATGTGAGAAACTGCAGAAGCTGGTGACTGAGTTTGGTAAAGTGTGTGAAAGAAGAAAGTTAAGAGTAAATGTGAATAAGAGCAAGGTTATTAGGTACAGTAGGGTTGAGGGTCAAGTCAACTGGGAGGTAAGTTTGAATGGAGAAAAACTGGAGGAAGTAAAGTGTTTTAGATATCTGGGAGTGGATCTGGAAGAGGATGGAACCATGAAAGCGGAAGTGGATCATAGGGTGGGGGAGGGGGCGAAAATTCTGGGAGCCTTGAAGAATGTGTGGAAGTCGAGAACATTATCTCGGAAAGCAAAAATGGGTATGTTTGAAGGAATAGTGGTTCCAACAATGTTGTATGGTTGCGAGGCGTGGGCTACGGATAGAGTTGTGCGCAGGAGGATGGATGTGCTGGAAATGAGATGTTTGAGGACAATGTGTGGTGTGAGGTGGTTTGATCGAGTAAGTAACGTAAGGGTAAGAGAGATGTGTGGAAATAAAAAGAGCGTGGTTGAGAGAGCAGAAGAGGGTGTTTTGAAATGGTTTGGTCACATGGAGAGAATGAGTGAGGAAAGATTGACCAAGAGGATATATGTGTCGGAGGTGGAGGGAACGAGGAGAAGTGGGAGACCAAATTGGAGGTGGAAAGATGGAGTGAAAAAGATTTTGTGTGATCGGGGCCTGAATTTGCAGGGGGGTGAAAGGAGGGCAAGGAATAGAGTGAATTGGATCGATGTGGTATACCGGGGTTGACGTGCTGTCAGTGGATTGAATCAGGGCATGTGAAGCGTCTGGGGTAAACCATGGAAAGCTGTGTAGGTATGCATATTTGCGTGTGTGGACGTATGTATATACATGTGTATGGGGGTGGGTTGGGCCATTTCTTTCGTCTGTTTCCTTGCGCTACCTCGCAAACGCGGGAGACAGCGACAAAGCAAAAAAAGAAAAAAATATATATATATATATATAATTTCCATCGCTACATCTCTACCACATTCATGAGAGCAGCAGGCTGGTGCCCCACCACATTTCCTCTGCCGTGATCTTCCCTGCACAACATTCTGACAATCCACATCTCTCCGCAGTCATGTCTGGCAGTGTGGCCGTCCAGCTTGGCGAACCATACCAATTTGTGGGCGTAGTATCTCACCTCGGGCCGCCCACACTCTTGTGGGGGTCAAGTCTCTCTAAGGCCTTACACGATCAAGAAGGTCTAAGGTCTCTCTCTCTCTCTCTCTCTCTCTCTCTCTCTTGCTGAAAATGGTTTTGGCTTTTTCTTTTTTAACTCGACTGGGCAGCGGTAAGCCCAGAGGAGTGGTGGAGGAGGGGGAGGGAGGGAGGGAACCTAGCAGTTAAGGGGATGAAGGGCATAGGGGGAAAGGGGGAAAGGGGGAGGGGGGGAGGGCGCTCAGGTCTCCGTGGTTGCGGGTGGCGGTACTGGCCAGCGCTCGATACTTGAGGCTCTGATTGCTCTCAAGGGAAGTGTGAGGCTTTGAGACCTCGGGAGGTGTGGGGCTCACTAAGGAAGGTGAGGGGCTCAGTCTGAGGGAGAGAGAAATGGGGCTCAATCAAAGGGAGTGAAGTGTGAGGCGGCTTAGTCTGAGGGAGGAAGATGTGGGGCTGTCTGAGGGAGGGAGGTTTGGGGTTCGGTTTGAGGGAGGGAGGTGTGGGACTCAGTATGAGGGAGGGAGGAGTGAGGCTCAGTTTTAGGGAGGGAGGAGTGAGGCTCAGTCTGAGGGAGGGAGTTATGGGGCTCAGTCTGAGGGAGGGAGGAGTGAGGCTCAGTCTGAGGGAGGGAGGAGTGAGGCTCAGTCTGAGGGAGGGAGTGGGGCTCAGTCTGAGGCAGGGAGGAGTGAGGCTCAGTCTGAGGGAGGGAGGAGTGGGGCTCAGTCCGAGGGAGGGAGGAGTGGGGCTCAGTCTGATGGAGGGGGGAGTGGGGCTCAATCTGAGGGAGGGAGGAGTGGGGCTCAGTCTGAGGGAGGGAGGAGTGGGGCTCAGTCTGAGGGAGGGAGGTGTGGGGCTCAGTATGAGGAAGAGAGGAGTGGGGCTCAGTCTGAGGGAGGGAGGTGTGGGGCTCTCAGTCTGAGGGAGGAAGGAGTAGGGCTCAATCTGAGGGAGGGAGGAATGGGGCTCAGTCTGAGGGAGGGAGGTGTGGGGCTCATTAATCATCGGTCATAAATCGCAGGATGAGATAATTTTACGTCGGCTGATCGAGGGAGGGAAGGAGGAGGAAAATGGCAGCCAGGACTATACTGCTATACTGTGATTATATTTGGGATCATATTTAGGATTATATTGGTAATTATATTTGGGATTATATTTGGAATTATATTTGGGATTATATTTAGAATTATATTTGGGATTATATGTGGAATTATATTTGGGATTATATTTGGAATTATATTTGGGATTATATTTAGAATTATATTTGGGATTATATTTGGAATTATATTCGGGATTATATTTAGAATTATATTTGGGATTATATTTGGAATTATATTTGGGATTATATTTGGAATTATATTTGGGATTATATTTAGAATTATATTTGGGATTATATTTGGAATTATATTTGGGATTATATTTAGAATTATATTTGGGATTATATTTGGAATTATATTAGGATCATATCGTTGATTATATTTGAAATTATATCAGTAACTATATGTGGAATTACATTTGATAACCTTGTTCTCCCTTACCCTCTCCCAAGTAAGACCCTGTTTCCATCAGCCACATGTTGTATTTCAAACACATCGTGAATGCATTTATTCCATTGCTTATAGTGCAAGGAGCTTAAATGCAAACATATATTCGCTTAATATATTCCACAGGTGATAGGGTGCTTATATAGGGCTGTAGGGTCTTAATGTGTAGCTGTGTGGGGGATTAAAGTGTGTAGGTGTGGCGGTTACAGTGTGTGGATGTGGCGTTGCCCTGTGTATCTCTGCGGCTACGGTGGGTGGGTGTGGGGTTGCTGTGTGTGATTGTGAGGTTGCAGTGTGTGGATATGGGGTTATAGCTTGTGGGTATGGGGTTAGTGTGTGTGTATGTGTGTGTGTGTGTGTGTGTGTGTGTGTGTGTGTGTGTGTGTGTGTGTGTGGTTAGACTGTGGGTGTGTGGATTTGCAGCCTGTGGATGAGGATTCAGGCTATTGCAGGCATTGTGCTACACTATGTGGTTGTGGGGCTAAAGCTGTGTGGGTGTGGGGCTAAGATGTGTGGGGCGTGGGTGAGGGCGTGTGTCGAAGTTCAGCGTGCAGCAAAATATGAGTTGGTGTGGGCGTGGGGGTCATGGGTGCGTGGTCACCTAGGCGTGGAGAGGAATGTGAGGTCTGAGGTTTGCGTCTGTAGAGATACCAAGTCAAATAAGTGGGCGTGGGTCCAATTGTCCGTGTCACTGTGGGCGTGGGGGTCAGTGGCGTGTGTTGCCATGGGTGTGGGGAGTGGGAGTTCAGTGGAGCGAGGCACAGCGGGCGTGGGCGTCAATGGTGCGTGTCAGCGTGGACGTTGGGGGTCGGTGGTGTAAGTCACTGTGGGCGTGGGAAACCTGTGGGTGTGTGGGGAGGTTCAAAGGTACTTGTTAGTGTGGGCGTGGGAGCCAATGCCACCTGTCTAGAATGGCCTGGAAATTTCATCCCAAATTACTCGTTAATGATACGATTTGAGAGAGGGATTAGGTATTTGGCTACTACTACTGCTGAAGTACAGTAATAGTTATAGTAGTAATGATAATTGTATTAATAGTGCTAATAGTAGCAGTAGCCGGTTAGCGTTCTTGACCGTGACGCGTTCACGGGCTATCCTGGGTCTAGCAAGGCATAGGTTCGAATCCTGGTTGCGGCAGACGGTCCACAGTCATCCTAGCTGTTCATCCATCCCAAGGGGTGTATATAGCATTAAAGCCGTCTCAAGAAACATTAAAAAATGTATAGTAGCAGTAATAGAGTAATGATGATTATGATAATAATGATGATAATAATAATAATAACAATAATGATAACGATAAAGATAATGATAATGATTATGTAAATAGTAATAAGTTTTGATGACGATAAGAATCTCAATAGTAATATTAATAACAATAATGATAATGATGATGATAAAAATAATAGTAATGATAATAATAATAATAATAATAATAATAATAATAATAATAATAATAATAATAATAATAATAATAATAATAAATGATAATAATAATGATAATAATAGTAATAATAATAATAATGATAATAATAATAATAATAATAATAATAATAATAATAATAACATTGATAATAATGATAATAATAATAATACTGATAATAGTAATGATGATAATAATATTGATAATTTCATATTCAGTTGCCTCTCCCATCTTGGCAAAGTAACGACAGGAACAAGCGAAAACTGGCGTCTTGCAAACATCTGATAATTTGCTCATATGTATAATGTACATAAACCAGAGCCTACTATACGCAGGACTACACCTTGATCGCTTCATAAGCCCTAGTTCAACCTACTGACAGCATGTCACCACTCACAGTTCTCCGTATATCCACTTCATTCTATCCCATGCACGCCTCTCACCCTCTTCAATGCTCAGTTTCCGATCCCTAAAAGCCTCTATCACTCCATCTTTCTAGGCCATCTGCTTCCCCTTGCTCCCTCCACATCTGACACATTGATCCTTTTCAATTGGTCTTTCTTCACTCATCTTCTCTGTCCGTCCGAAACATTTCAACTCATCTTGGCGGAGACTCTCAATCATTCCAGTTCTCTCGTGCAATGTCTTGCCTCGCACGGTGGCATTTCATTTCTAGGTCGTCTAACCTGCTTTCTTAGGCTAAGGGGATGTGTATGAATGTATATACATAAATGTAAAGACACGGTACATATACAAGGTTAAGAGACAAGGCAACACGAGTGTAAATATTTTTCCCCGTAACATACTAATGATAATCACACACACACAAACACACACACACACACACACACACACACACACACACACACACACACACAAGTTACAAGTTCCATGATAGTAGAGAATGTTCAAGAGATGGGGCCCTCCGAGTGCAAAACTCCCTCCCCGTACAGCACAAATAGGCAATTACGAATAGGAAATTGAAACACTCACAGACACAGACACACACACACACATACACACACACACACACACACACATAACAACTTAAATACCAGACAGTGAATGAATCCACTGCGCTGCTGGGTCGACACATCCACAAACAGGCATGGAACCTGGTGAGATCACTGGAGACTAATGGATCGACCTTATAAAAACCAGTGTGAAGTCATACATTATGGCTGAGGTCCTGGGAACGCCCTGGGAGTTTGCCGTCGCCGTGGGCAAGGTCTACCACCACTGCCACCTGCCACCACCACTACCACCAGCCCATTCACCCGTCCACCGCACTAGTGTCGTACTGGCTCATCATTCTGGAGTTATGTTACCAAGCCACCTAGCCTGTCCTCTACTTACGCGTTTCATATCGCTATACAGAGAATAAAATCATCTGTAGAGAACCTATGTTTGGAAGACGGCCCTCATCAAGGCCAACATCATTAACACTGTATGTATACACCAGCCTGAGCCAGATACCCATATCCTCGACAAACCCTTGAGAGGGATGAACAGCTGGGTTAAATATGGACCCACTGCCGCAACCAGGATTCGAACCCATACGCTTGACCCTGGGCGGCCCGTGAACGAGTCACGGTCAGGAACGCTAACTGCTTCACCATATAATTCAATATATATATATATATATATATATATATATATATATATATATATATATATATATATATATATATATACATATATATATATATATATATATATATATATATATATATATATATATATATATATATATATATATATATATATATATATACATATATATATATATACATATGTATATATATACATATATATATATATACATATATATATATATATATATATATATATATATATATATATATATATATATATATATATATATATATATATATATATATATATCTATATATATATATATTTTTTTTTTTTTTTTTTTTTTTTTTATA
>NC_092289.1:12023277-12068277 GCF_036320965.1 Panulirus ornatus | reverse complement strand
ATATATATATATATATATATATATATATATATATATATATATATATATATATATATAAATATATATGGGGAGGATTATCATTCACACACAGTTATATATATATATATATATATATATATATATATATATATATATATATATATATATATATATATATATATGGGGAGGTGATAACAAGTAGTGGTGATGTGAGAAGGAGATGGAATGAGTATTTTGAAGGTTTGTTGAATGTGTCTGATGACAGAGTGGCAGATATAGGGTGTTTGGGTCGAGGTGGTGTGCAAAGTGAGAGGGTTAGGGAAAATGATTTGGTAAACAGAGAAGAGGTAGTAAAAGCTTTGCGGAAGATGAAAGCCGGCAAGGCAGCAGGTTTGGATGGTATTGCAGTGGAATTTATTAAAAAAGGGGGTGACTGTATTGTTGACTGGTTGGTAAGGTTATTTAATGTATGTATGACTCATGGTGAGGTGCCTGAGGATTGGCGAAATGCGTGCATAGTGCCATTGTACAAAGGCAAAGGGGATAAGAGTGAGTGCTCAAATTACAGAGGTATAAGTTTGTTGAGTATTCCTGGTAAATTATATGGGAGGGTATTGATTGAGAGGGTGAAGGCATGTACAGAGCATCAGATTGGGGAAGAGCAGTGTGGTTTCAGAAGTGGTAGAGGATGTGTGGATCAGGTGTTTGCTTTGAAGAATGTATGTGAGAAATACTTAGAAAAGCAAATGGATTTGTATGTAGCATTTATGGATCTGGAGAAGGCATATGATAGAGTTGATAGAGATGCTCTGTGGAAGGTATTAAGAATATATGGTGTGGGAGGCAAGTTGTTAGAAGCAGTGAAAAGTTTTTATCGAGGATGTAAGGCGTGTGTACGTGTAGGAAGAGAGGAAAGTGATTGGTTCTCAGTGAATGTAGGTTTGCGGCAGGGGTGTGCGATGTCTCCATGGTTGTTTAATTTGTTTATGGATGGGGTTGTTAGGGAGGTAAATGCAAGAGTCTTGGAAAGAGGGGCAAGTATGAAGTCTGTTGTGGATGAGAGAGCTTGGGAAGTGAGTCAGTTGTTGTTCGCTGATGATACAGCGCTGGTGGCGGATTCATGTGAGAAACTGCAGAAGCTGGTGACTGAGTTTGGTAAAGTGTGTGGAAGAAGAAAGTTAAGAGTAAATGTGAATAAGAGCAAGGTTATTAGGTACAGTAGGGTTGAGGGTCAAGTCAATTGGGAGGTGAGTTTGAATGGAGAAAAACTGGAGGAAGTGAAGTGTTTTAGATATCTGGGAGTGGATCTGTCAGCGGATGGAACCATGGAAGCGGAAGTGGATCATAGGGTGGGGGAGGGGGCGAAAATTTTGGGAGCCTTGAAAAATGTGTGGAAGTCGAGAACATTATCCCGCAAAGCAAAAATGGGTATGTTTGAAGGAATAGTAGTTCCAACAATGTTGTATGGTTGCGAGGCGTGGGCTATGGATAGAGTTGTGCGCAGGAGGATGGATGTGCTGGAAATGAGATGTTTGAGGACAATGTGTGGTGTGAGGTGGTTTGATCGAGTAAGTAACGTAAGGGTAAGAGAGATGTGTGGAAATAAAAAGAGCGTGGTTGAGAGAGCAGAAGAGGGTGTTTTGAAATGGTTTGGGCACATGGAGAGAATGAGTGAGGAAAGATTGACCAAGAGGATATATGTGTCGGAGGTGAAGGGAACGAGGAGAAGAGGGAGACCAAATTGGAGGTGGAAAGATGGAGTGAAAAGGATTTTGTGTGATCGGGGCCTGAACATGCAGGAGGGTGAAAGGAGGGCAAGGAATAGAGTGAATTGGAGCGATGTGGTATACAGGGGTTGACGTGCTGTCAGTGGATTGAATCAGGGCATGTGGAGCGTCCGGGGTGGGCCGTGGAGGGCTGTGTGGGTATGTATATTTGCGTGTGTGGACTTGTGTATGTACATGTGTATGGGGGGGGGTTGGGCCATTTCTTTCGTCTGTTTCCTTGCGCTACCTCGCAAACGCGGGAGACAGCGACAAAGTATAAAAAAAAAAAAAAAAAAAAAAAAAAAAAATATATATATATATATATATATATACATATATATATATATATATATATATATATATATATATATATATATATATATATATATATATATATATATATATATATGCATATATATATAGATATATATATATATATATATATATATATATATATATATATATATATATATATATATATATATATATATATATATATATATATATATATATATATATATATATATATATATATACATATATATATATATATATATATATATATATATATATATATATATATATATATATGGGGAGGATTATCATTCACACACAGTTAAGCTGTGTGCTGTGTGCTGTTCCTGGTGTCAATAGTAATTGAGATGTGGCGCCTTGAGTCAGGGGACAGCAATGTTGTCACTGTGTGTGTGTGTGTGTGTGTATGTTGACCGCTGACCAAGAGGAGACCGTAGGGAGGTCGGTCTACACGGGGTCAGTTCACGTCATGACGATGCTGTGTCGGGTGTGACGTGTTTCCTCTCTGCTCGAAAAGGAGCCATCGCTTCATACCTGGAGTCATTCACTCCAGATCGGAGCTCTAGGGCAAGATTTGCTTCACTTACGGACGAGATGAATGTACTTCGAGAGGCACTCCCTCAGGCAGGTTCTGAAGATAAGTCCTTTCCCTTTTGATATCTAATTTCTGGGATACGGTAAGTTTTACGGTGATGCCCTTGAAGAAAGACACCTCTGTGGTCCCTAATGGGGTAGGATTGACCATCTACTGACACCCTTACAGAGTCAATCAGGTGGCTACTCCAAGCTTGGCTCCTGAGCTGGTCGTCAGGTGTTATTTATCAGATGGTGGTGGTCGTTAGGGTGTGATAACTATTTGTGATTATCATTGGTGACTACTATTTGTGTGTTACGAGGAGGGAGTCTATTTTCTTCAATGTTGGAGGCTCCAGGCACGGACAAAAGTCCACTTCAAGGCCGGGCCTTAATAGAAATAGATAGAGAATTATGAAGCGGAGCCTTAATAGAAATAGATAGAGAATTATGAAGCGGAGCCTTAATAGAAATAGATAGAGAATTATGAAGCGGAGCCTTAATAGAAATAGATAGAGAATTATGAAGCGGAGCCTTAATAGAAATAGATAGAGAATTATGAAGCGGAGCCTTAATAGAAATAGATAGAAAATTATGAAGCGGAGCCTTAATAGAAATAGATAGAGAATTATGAAGCGGAGCCTTAATAGAAATAGATAGAGAATTATGAAGCGGAGCCTTAATAGAAATAGATAGAGAATTATGAAGCGGAGCCTTAATAGAAATAGATAGAGAATTATGAAGCGGAGCCTTAAATAGAAATAGATAGAGAATTATGAAGCGGAGCCTTAATAGAAATAGATAGAGAATTATGAAGCGGAGCCTTAATAGAAATAGATAGAAAATTATGAAGCGGAAGAAGAAGAGACAAGGGAAAGTATTTACGACCTGTTTTTTGAAATGTGTCAAGTCATAGGTATTGTGAAAGACATGAGAAGGAAGAAAGTTCCAAAGTTTAGACGTGTAGGGAAAGAAGCCGGTATCAAAACGGCCCACCCTTGAGTTGCCCCGTCTTTTAACTTTGCATATATATATATATATATATATATATATATATATATATATATATATATATATATATATATATATATATATATATATATATATATATATATATATATATATATATATATATATATATATATATATATATATATATACACATACATATGTATATAGCATCTTCTGCAATCCTATGTATGTATGCACGCGCCCGTGCGCCTACACACACACAAACACACACACACACACACACACACACACACACACACACACACTAACCTACGTCAGGTGGTCATCAGGTGGTGGTCCTCAAACGAGGATCAGTGAAGAAAAACCAATTTTTCCCAGAAACGTCAGCAACCGGGGTTATGGACCACTACCATACAGATCCTGGTTTCTAGATAACCAGATACCTTGTTTCTGCTACATAAGCCGGTTTCTAGATAACCAGACACCTTGTTTCTGCTACATAAGCCGGTTTCTAGATAACCAGATACCTTGTTTCTGCTACATAAGCCGGTTTCTAGATAACCAGACACCTTGTTTCTGCTACATAAGCCGGTTTCTAGATAACCAGATACCTTGTTTCTGCTACATAAGCCGGTTTCTAGATAACCAGACAGCTTGTTTCTGCTACATAAGCCGGTTTCTAGATAACCAGATACCTTGTTTCTGCTACATAAGCCGGTTTCTAGATAACCAGACACCTTGTTTCTGCTACATAAGCCGGTTTCTAGATAACCAGACACCTTGTTTCTGCTACATAAGCCGGTTTCTAGATAACCAGACACCTTGTTTCTGCTACATAAACCGGTTTCTAGATAACCAGATAGCTTGTTTCTGCTACATAAGCCGGTTTCTAGATAACCTGATAGCTTGTTTCTGCTACATAAGCCGGTTTCTAGATAACCTGATAGCTTGTTTCTGCTACATAAGCCGGTTTCTAGATAACCAGATAGCTTGTTTCTGCTACATAAGCCGGTTTCTAGATAACCTGATAGCTTGTTTCTGCTACATAAGCCGGTTTCTAGATAACCAGACACCTTGTTTCTGCTACATAAGCCGGTTTCTAGATAACCTGATACCTTGTTTCTGCTACATAAGCCGGTTTGCAAAGCAGTTGAGACCTGGGGTAGAAGCGTTGGACAACATTCTAGCGACCTGACGTGTAGGGCTACGCCCATAATGTACATGTGAATAAATCGAGGGAAAAATAATTTTTTTTGGATTGATGAAGGTATAGGAGAGTTTCAAAATATGTCTGATGGTTAGAGAAAGTCTAAGAGATGGGACATGCCCCTCTCCCCCCAGCGAGTGTAGAACTTCTGCAAATTGGTTGCTAAAACACACACACACACACACACACACACACACACACACACACACACACACACACAGACACACACACACACACGTACCCTCCGGTAAACCACCAGTTAAGGGATAGGAGGAGGAGGAGGAGGGGGAAGAAGATGGTAGAGGAGGAGGAGAAGGAGGAGGAGGAGGAGATGGGAGTGTGGGGCGGCGGTGGGGCACGCGAGGTCGTCAAAAAGACACGTTGCCCCAAGTTGAGTCAAGCAGATTCAACAATTTGACCGCCCCCTCCTTGAGCAAGTCAAGGCTTGGCTCGCTGACGTCTAGGCTCTCGGTGATTCTTGTTGCTAGTGTCAGAAACGCGAGATACAAGAAGAGATAGAAAAGGGCAAGCCAATGGAGTGCACTTCTGATGGCATGAATATGTACATCATTATCGGCACTGCTGATCACCTAGAAAGCTGTTGGTTCAACTGGACATAAACGTAAATGTTAAAGCCTCCTTTATATGGCAAGTTATCTTGTGTTATCTTGATATATTGCATATAAGTCATGTGAGAACTTTGCTCATTAGACAGGATGGCCACCGCCCCTGTGTGTGTGTGTGTGTGTGTGTGTGTGTGTGTGTGTGTGTGTGTGTGTGTGTGTGTGTGTGTGTGTGCTGGTTGGCGGCTGGTGGTTTATTCTCGTCCTTTGCGTTGAATCCAGAGGTCTTCGACCCTCTGCTAATTGGATGATTTACATGGAGATCCCTGTTTCTAATGAGCATAGATTATCATCCAAGTGACGTCTAATTCAATGGATAACTGTTTCCAAATACAGTCAGTTTGGGAACCTACATATTCATACGTCATACCTACATATTCATAAGTCATGCGTATATATTCATACGTCATGCTTACGTATTCATACGTCATGCGTATATATTCATACATCATGCATATGTATTCATACGTTATGCGTATATATTCATACATCATGCATATGTATTCATGTGTCATGCATATATATTCATACGTCACGCATATATATTCATACGTCATGCATATATATTCATACGTCATGCATATATATTCATACGTCATGCATCTAGGTGTGGTTTCCAACAATTTGGAAAAGTTCAAAGTCTGTGGGTCCGCATCTGTGACTCACCTCCGCTCCAGGTTTGGCAATGATCTCAGCTTCGAACTCCAGATGTTTACCTCACATTAGATAATGTTAGTTATTACTGTGTCGTCCTTACAATGGGCTGGCTGTCGGCTGGGGCTTACGTGGGAGGAACAGGAGGAGCTTCCCTAACCTTCCTTCCTCGGGATCACTGACACTTTATGCTTCGAAGTGTTTATGAACACTTCGAAGCAGATCCTGAGGTACCCTTGGAAAAGCCATTCGACCATAGACCCATTGTAAAGTAATTGACCTAACCCTCCTGGCAGCTCTCCTTCAATAAGAAATGTGTTTTAAGTATGTGAGAATCGAGAGACTCCAGTGAGAATCATTTCCAAAATTCCTCTCAAAATTCTGTCGTAAATGTGTCCGGATATTTTAATCTCTTCGGCTGATCGAGTCTGCAAACCCACTTTCGTCCGGCATATCTCGCCGGAGCATCGCCGAGACTAAGAACACACGCTTCTTCGTAAGTCAACCTCAAACTACTAATTGAATTTTGCCAATGATGTTATCGAAAACCATTGGCCGCGACGGTACAACACTTGAGCCCGACGATACGACACTTGAGCAAGACAGTACGATCCTGAAGCACGACGGTACGACGCTTGAGCAAGACGGTACGATTCTGAAGCACGACGGTACGACACTTGAGCACGACGGTACGAGACTTGAGCACGACGTTACGACACTTGAGCACGACGGTACGATCCTGAAGCACGACGGTACGACACTTGAGCAAGACGGTACGATTCTGAAGCACGATGGTACGACACTTGAGCACGACGGTACGACACTTGAGCACGACGGTACGACACTTGAGCACGACGCTACGACACTTGAGCACGACGGTACGATCCTGAAGCACGATGGTACGACACTTGAGCACGAAGGTACGACACTTGAGCACGACGTTACGACACATGAGCACGACGGTGCGATCGTTAAGCACGAAGGTACGACACTTGAGCACGACGGTACGATCGTTAAGCACGACCGTACGATCCTTGAGCTGCGACGAGGGACATTACAACCCCTTGAGTATGGCGATCTAGCCTTACAAACCTGATCCCATAAGGGTGGGAGTTGCGTGTAAGACATCATTCCCAATGGTCGTACCGTTATGCTCAAGGGTCGTACCGTCGTCGTGTTCAATGGTCGTGCAGATGTCGAGTTCAAGGCGTCCAGATGACCAGTGAGGAATTCAGTTGAATAGAGATGACAAGTGAAGAATGATGTGCAGAAGAGTTGATACAGAATTTCTTGTTCAGTTCAAAGAATTAGTATTTTTGAGAGGATGTCCGAGTGAGTGACGCCGTCACGGCATCGGTCCACTGAGTAACGGCGTCACACGTAACCCCAGTGACTGTCACCATCACACCTCCCATAACGGCAACGTTAACCAGCTAACTGTGTCACCAGCAGACTGTGCATACGTCATTAAGAGTGAGGTTGATTGACTGTCTCGAAGTGGATTTGAGAAGCTCTCGACTGAGACTGACTGTAAAGAAGACGGTCAGACAGTGGGAGGAAGTGCTTATGACTGGGGTTGTGATTGACAGTAATAATCTGTGTCAGACCGTATATATATATATATATATATATATATATATATATACGTCTGTTTCCTTGCGCTACCTCGCAAACGCGGGAGACAGCGACAAAGCAAAAAAAAAAAAAATATATATATATATATATATATATATATATATATATATATATATATATGTGTGTATATATATTTTCTAGCGGTTAGCATACCCGCCTCTTGCACAGGGGTCCCGGTTTCGATCCTGGCTGTTGGAGGTTTGTATGTTTTATGAAGGTGTGCGTTTCTATGCACTATGTTCGTATATATATATATATACATATATATATATATATATATATATATATATATATATATATATATATATATATATATATATATATATATGTATATATATATATATATATATATATATAAATATACATATATATATATATATATATATATATATATATATATATATATATATATATATATATATATATATATATATATATATATATATATATATATATATATATATATATTATCCCTGGGGTTGGGGCATTAAGAATATTTCCCACGTATTCCCTGCGTGTCGTAGAAGGCGACTAAAAGGGGAGGGAGCGGGGGGCTGGAAATCCTCCCCTCTCTCTTTTTTTTTTTAATTTTCCAAAAGAAGGAACAGATGGGGCCAGGTGAGGATATTCCAAAAAAGGCCCAGTCCTCTGTTCTTAACGCTACCTCGCTAACGCGGGAAATGGCGCATAGTTTAAAAGAAAAAGAAAGAATATATATATATATATATATATATATATATATATATATATATATATATATATATATATATATATATATATATATATATATATATATATATATATATATATATATATATATATATATATATACATATATATATATATACATATATACAAATGTACATAATTCATACTTGCTGCCTTTATTCATTTCCGTCGCCACCTCGCCACACATGAAATGACAACCCCCTCCCCCCGCATTCGCGAGATAGCGCTGGGAAAAGACAACAAAGGCCGCAATTGTTCACACTCATTCTCTACCTGTCATGTATAAAGCACCGAAACCACAGCTCCCTTTCCACATCCAGGCCCCACAAAACTTTCCATGGTTTACCCCAGACGCTTCACATGCCCTGGATCAATCCATTGACAGCACGGCGACCCCGGTATACCACATCGTTCCAATTCACTCTATTCCTTGTATGCCTTTCACCCTCCTGCATATTAAGGCCCCGATTGCTCAAAATCTTTTTCACTCAATCCTTCCACCTCCAATTTGGCCTCCCTCTTCTCCTCGTTCCCTCCACCTCTGACCATATATCCTCTTTGTCAATCTTTCCTTATTCATTCTCTCCATGTGACCAAACCATTTCAATAAACCCTCTTCTGCTCTCTCAACCACACTCATATCATTATCAAATATCTCTCTCACCCTCTCATTACTTACTCGATCAAACCACCTCACAACACATATTGTCCTCAAACATCTCATTAGCAACACACATCCACCCTCCTCCGCACAACTCTATCTGTAGCCCACGCCTCGCAACCATATAACATTGTCGGAACCACTATTTCTTCAAACATACCCATTTTTGTTTTCCGAGATAACTTTCTCGGAACAGAGGATTGAGTCTTTGAGGGAATATCCTCACTTGGCCCCCTTCTCTTTTCCTTCTTTTGGAAATTTAAAAGCGAGAGGGGAGGATTTCCAGCCTCCCGCTCCCACCCCTTTCAGTCGCCTTCTACGACACGCAGGGAATACGTGGGAAGTATGCTGTTTCCCCTATCCCCAGGGATGATATATACATATATATATATATATATATATATATATATATATATATATATATATATATATATATATATATATATATATATATATATATATATATATATATATATATATATACATATATGCATATATTCCTGGGGATAGGGAAGAAAAAATACTTCCCACGTATTCCTTGCGTGTCGTAGAAGATGACTAAAAGGGAAGGGAGCGGGGGGGCTGGAAATCCTCCCCTGTCATTTCTTTTTTTTTTAAATTTTCCAAAAGAAGGAACAGAGAAGGTGGCCAAGTGGGGATATTCCCTCAAAGGCCCAGTCCTCTGTTCTTAACGCTACCTCGCTAATGCGGGAAATGGCGAATAGTATGAAAAAAATATTATTTTTATATTTTATTATACTTTGTCGCTGTCTCCCGCGTTTGCGAGGTAGCGCAAGGAAACAGACGAAAGAAATGGCCCAACCCCCCCCCCCCCCATACACATGTATATACATACGTCCACACACGCAAATATACATACCTACACAGCTTTCCATGGTATACCCCAGACGCTTCACATGCCTTGATTCAATCCACTGACAGCACGTCAACCCCGGTATACCACATCTCTCCAGTTCACTCTATTCCTTGCCCTCCTTTCACCCTCCTGCATGTTCAGGCCCCGATCACACAAAATCTTTTTCACTCCATCTTTCCACCTCCAATTTGGTCTCCCTCTTCTCCTCGTTCCCTCCACCTCCGACGCATATATCCTCTTGGTCAATCTTTCCTCACTCATTCTCTCCATGTGCCCAAACCACTTCAAAACACCCTCTTCTGCTCTCTCAACCACGCTCTTTTTATTTCCACACATCTCTCTTACCCTTACGTTACTCACTCGATCAAACCACCTCACACCACACATTGTCCTCAAACATCTCATTTCCAGCACATCCATCCTCCTGCGCACAACTCTATCCATAGCCCACGCCTCGCAACCATACAACATTGTTGGAACCACTATTCCTTCAAACATACCCATTTTTGCTTTCCGAGATAATGTTCTCGACTTCCACACATTCTTCAAGGCCCCCAGAATTTTCGCCCCCTCCCCCACCCTATGATCCACTTCCGCTTCCATGGTTCCATCCGCTGCCAGATCCACTCCCAGATATCTAAAACACTTCACTTCTAGTTTTTCTCCATTCAAACTCACCTCCCAATTGACTTGACCCTCAACCCTACTGTACCTAATAACCTTGCTCTTATTCACATTTACTCTTAACTTTCTTCTTCCACACACCTTACCAAACTCAGTCACCAGCTTCTGCAGTTTCTCACATGAATCAGCCACCAGCGCTGTATCATCAGCGAACAACAACTGACTCACTTCCCAAGCTCTCTCATCCCCAACAGACTTCATACTTGCCCCTCTTTCCAAAACTCTTGCATTTACCTCCCTAACAACCCCATCCATAAACAAATTAAACAACCATGGAGACATCACACACCCCTGCCGCAAACCTACATTCACTGAGAACCAATCACTTTCCTCTCTTCCTACACGTACACATGCCTTACATCCTCGATAAAAACTTTTCACTGCTTCTAACAACTTGCCTCCCACACCATATATTCTTAATACCTTCCACAGAGCATCTCTATCAACTCTATCATATGCCTTCTCCAGATCCATAAATGCTACATACAAATCCATATATATATATATATATATATATATATATATATATATATATATATATATATATATATATATATATATATATAAATATATATATATATATATATATATATATATATATATATATATATATATATATATATATATATATATATATATATATATATATATATATATATATATATATATATATATATATATATATATATATATATATATATATATATATATATAAAGAAAAGGAGATTTTTTGCGCTTTATCAAAATCATTAAATATATGTACACGTCGCCGAGACGGTCAACACCCGGATGCCTTTCCTTATTCGTGCCCAAATCTTATTTGTGTATATTCATTTATGTGTATAATGCGAGTCGTGTAGTAACTCTGGATCGTGTATGGACGTGGAGTCTGGCGGTCAGTGGCTGTAGGTGATAACAACCTGATAAGATTATGATAATATTTAGAGATTTTGTATTGTAGATGAGTAATGGATACATTAGTGTAATACATAAAAGGATAAAGTAATTTATTAATTTTTCGTTATTACGATATCATAAATGATACAGCAATATAGAACTAGTGTTAGAAGAAAAACGATAATATTCCCGTAACATAAAAACTGATATATTTTTTTTTGTATAAATCATATACATTTTCTCAAGGTTTGAGGATCATGTTCATTGGCCTGTATCTACATCACGTAATCATTAAACCTGATAGACTTCTGCCCAGGAGAGTAGATTGACACTAGTGTTAAAGTCGAGCTAAAGAGAGAGATAGTGAAGTATTATATCTCCCCCAGGAACCAAGAGACCTGAGCATAATTATGATGAATAATATATGTAAAATATAACTCACTCATGAACCAAGAGAGAGATAGTGAAGTATTATATCTCCCCCAGGAACCAAGAGACCTGAGCATAATTATGATGAATAATATATGTAAAATATAACTCACTCATGAACCAAGAGAGAGATAGTGAAGTATTATATCTCCCCCAGGAACCAAGAGACCTGAGCATAATTATCATGAATAATATATGTAAAATATAACTCACTCATGAACCAAGAGAGAGATAGTGAAGTATTATATCTCCCCCAGGAACCAAGAGACCTGAGCATAATTATGATGAATAATATATGTAAAATATAACTCACTCATGAACCAAGAGGCCTGAGTATAATTATGATGAATAATATATATAAAAGATAACTCACTCATGAACCAAGAGATCTGAGTATAATTATGATGAATAATGTACAAAAGATAACTCATGAACCAAGAGATCTGAGTATAATTATGATGAATAATGTACAAAAGATAACTCATGAACCAAGAGATCTGAGCATAATTATGATGAATAATAGACCAAAGATAACTCACTCATAAACCAAGTGGCCTGAGTATAATTATGATGAATAATAGACCAAAGATAACTCACTCATAAACCAAGTGGCCTGAGTATAATTATGATGAGTAACGTATAAAAGAATGACTCATTCTGATGTGGTTATCATTCTTTCTTTCTTTTCAAGCGAGTGACGCAGAAGCGACGGAGGTCCGGCCGAGGTTCCCCCATGTCTTCGGCGTCGGTCGGCCACAAAGTGTGTGTGTGTGTGTGTGTGTGTGTGTGTGTGTGTGTGTGTATGTGTGTGTGTGTGTGTATGCGTGTGAGTGTGTGTGTATGTGTGTGTGTGTGTGTGTGTGTGTGTGTGTGTGTGTGTGTGTGTGCTTGCGTGCATGCGTGCGTGCGTGCGTGCGTGCGTGCGTGCCTTCTCTCTGTGCCTTCGTCAGTATCGGAAAATGTATGGCGGACGAGAGAGAGAGAGAGAGAGAGAGAGAGAGAGAGAGAGAGAGAGAGAGAGAGAGAGAGAGAGAGAGAGAGTCTAGCTATTTTGTACCGGCTGTATGAGCACATTAGAGGTCACATTACTCGCGAGTGTAATTACCCAGATGTAGACTTATCCCTCCTCCTCCCTCTATATACCCCACCATGTCCTGGGCTGCGTCCACGGCAAAACACCTGCGCGGAGCCAATTAAGCCCGGCAGACAGCTGCGCAGATGGCAGAAATGGGGTTCAGTAGTGGTTCACAAACCCATTTCCATGAGGAGATGTCCTCGCGTGTGGTTTGTGTATAATACCAGACACCTTAACGCTTATGGACATGAGTTGGTGATTCTCCTCCTCATTTTCTCGCGCTTGGCATTTGTCTTCTGTGAGAACGAAGGAGTTCTGTGTGTAATGGAGCCGTAATTAGCTGTACGATACTTAAAAAAAAATTTGAATTAAAAATCGGATGACTTGATAGATTGTAGATGCCACAGAGACACAGTAAGGGGCAAGAGAATGCGATATTAACTTTGAAGGAAGTCTCTATAAGGTCGGGTTTCTCATCATTCCTTAAGCCTCATGTCGGTGTTATCGGGAGAGCGTAACCGGCTATCGGCGCACCGTGGTCGGATATCGGCACCGAGGCTCGCTGGTCACCTCAGTCTGCCGATGGTGTGACTTAAGCACACGACAAAAATACAGAGCCAGTGGTGTGATGTCAGAACACGACAGAAAACACAGTGCCCACGTTGTGACCTGAGCATACGACGACGCTCAGAGCTAATGAAATCATGAATATATAATTTCTAGGACGAGTTTCCCCAGCTTAGTGTTTGAACACTTGGTACACATACAGAGAGACAGACTGACAGAGAGACAGACAGAAGGAAAGAGAGATAGATAGATAGATAGATAGATAGATAGATAGATAGAGAGAGAGAGAGAGAGAGAGAGAGAGAGAGAGAGAGAGAGAGAGAGAGAGAGAGAGAGAGAGAGAGAGAGAGAGAGAGACAGGCAAACAGAGAGACAGAGAGACAGACAGACAGACAGACAGACAGAAGGACAGACAAACAGACAGACAGACACATTCACAACTCAAATTCATTTTTGGAGACGAGGAAGAAACACAACTGGAACTTCAATGTTTAACGAAAGACCAAACTTGATACATGATGTTAAATGATGATGGATATACCACACGTATTTTCCCATAGTCGTAGATTACATTATGTTAAGTCAGATTATACGAATCTGTGATAGACAACCAGTCGTTGAAACCCTGTCTACACTACAGAATGTCGTTTATCAAATTGACACTCGTTAAACGAAACGTTAAACCAAAAGTTAAATTCTTAGTTTTATGCATATCCGATTATCATTTGGTCGAGTATTTTGAAATAATTACAATATCTACATTTCTATTTCAGCCAAAATTTAAGTCAGGCAGGATTGATGAAGTATCGCATAACAGTTACGAGGAAAGTAATGTGATGATAAATGATAAAAGGGAAGAGAGAACACAGGAGGAGCCTGGTGATAAGGGTCGGTAAGATAAGATAAGAAGAGAGTGTCAACACTCACTTTAAGGTGAGTTCAGACGACCCAACAACTGTGACTGAACTGTACCAAGAGGGGCGGTGCCACATTCCTGGCTCCCTCCCCTCCCTTCTTCTTCTCCCCCTCACCTCTCTTCACTTACCCCTCCCCTCCACCTTCCCCTCCACCCTCCCCTCCATCTGCTTTTTAAAATACCCCCTACGCCCACCTGGCCACATGACAGGCGTGTGTCGACCATCTTATTCCCCTGCCCTCAACCGTCTTCCCTAGACATCACAGGGGGTATTTCGACCACACGTACAACTCCCGCCCCTCTGTCTGTCTGTCTGTCTGTCTGTCTGTCTGTCTGTCTCTCTCTCTCTCTCTCTCTCTCTCTCTCTCATCATCATCATCTCCTCCCTCCCTCCTGTACATCATCATCATCATCATCATCATCATCTCCTCCCTCCCTCCTGTACATCATCATCATCATCATCATCATCATCATCATCCTCTCCCTCCCTCCTCTACATCATCATCATCATCATCATCATCATAATCATCATCTCCTCCCTCCCTCCTGTACATCATCATCATCATCATGATCATGATCATGATGATCATCATCATCATCATGATCATCATCATCATCATCATCATCATCTCCTCCCTCCTCTACATCATCATCATCATCATCATCATCATCATCATCATCATCATCATCTCCTCCCTCCTCTACATCATGATCATCATCATCATCATCATCATCATCATCATCATCATCTCCTCCCTCCCTCCTGTATATTCACAGACTTCCCTCCTCATCAGGTGATCAGGCCAGTGCCTGGCCTTAATGACCGAGCTGTGAGTGTCTCGTACATGACCCCTGATGATCATAAGGTCTTTGACCAGCTTGTCACATGACCCAAGTCGTAGTGGTTAGGCTGTTATAACTTTAAACAAAACATGATAGGTCAGGGCCTGGTATAGGTTGACCCTTGTTGGGAGGAGGGAGTGGGTTTGGTTGGTGGGGGGGAATTGAACTCACTGGAGCGAGATACTATTCCATGTGTCTATCTCTCCGTCTATATATCTATCTCTCTGTCCACTTATCTGTCTATCTATCAATCTTCCTATCTACCGACCTGTATGTACTATGTACGTATCATTAGATCTATTCACATATCCTTAGGGTTGTATAAGTACACACACACACACACACACACACACACACACACACACACACACACACACACACACACACACACACAGCCTAAGCCCCGCACCTTACATATCGACGAGCACCGAGGGAGAAGATGAACACCCGGGATTATCTGTGGGCCGATTACCGCGAAACCCAGGTCGAACCTGTACCTGAATCAGGCTTAGAGACACTAGCCACAACACCACGAAAGCCCTTAATGTGTGTGTGCGTGTGTGTGTGTGTGTGTGTGTGTGTGTGTGTGTGTGTGACTTCAAATACCCAGTGATTTAAAAAGTTTCTTTAAACCTCCGCAAAAAGCGCAAGAACCGAGCCTTCATCGATCGGCGTAGCGAGGTAATTTGACCTGTATTTGGCTGGTAGATATTCGATCATTCGCTTAATGGCGATATTCTCCACGGTGGAGCCATGCGAATACATGAATCTGTAGGTGTTTTGTTGTTCTCGTCTTATGGGATTCTGGTGATCGTGTTTTCCCGTGTGAGACTCGGGAGTGCAACATCGACCAGGTCTGTTACGGTAAAGCTGTTCATAGTGCAACATCGACCAGGTCTGTTACAGTAAACTTGTTCATAATGCATCATCGACCAGGTCTGTTACAGTAAAGCTCTTCATATCAACTGTATAAAGAAAATATACAATATTAATCTGATTACATTTTGTCTTTTTTTTTCTTCATGTGAGTGGAGTGATTAACAGTCATATTGCTTTGTTACAAGAACCGGTGTTAGGTAGGGACTGAGTTAGTTACTGTGTTATGTAGCTCCGGTGTGTATGTGTGTGTGTGTGTGTGTGTGTGTGTGTGTGTGTGTGTGTGTGTATACATAAGAGTAGCAACATTGTACATACATACAAGGTTAAAGACGGGGCAACATGAGCGTAACCACCCACCCCACCCTCTCCTCTCCCCCCGCAACACACGAATGGTAATTATGTAGAGTAATCACACACTCTGACACACTCACACACACACACACACACACACACACACACACACACACACACACACACACACACACACACACACACACACGTAGCCGAGGTCCGGGTGAAGGGTTTGAGGATATGCCTTCCACGAACGCTTTTCCCTTCTTCTAACTAAACCTTCTGGGCCCACGTACACCACCTAACCCACTAGGTAACTAACCCACTATACCACCTAAATCCTTGGAAACCACTGAGGCTCATGTACACAACCTAAGCCACTAGGTAACCAACCCACTATACCACCTACATCCTTGTAACCACTGAAGCCCATGTACGCCACCAAGACCACTAGGTAACCAACCCACTATACCACCTACATCCATGTAACCACTGAGGCCCATGTACGCCACCTAACCCACTAGGTAACTAACCCACTATACCACCTACATCCTTGTAACCACTGAAGCCCACGTACACCACTTAGGCCACTAGGTAACCAACCCACTATACCACCTACATCCTTGTAACCACTGAAGCCCATGTACACCACCTAAACCACTGGGTAAAACTACTTAGACCCCATCGAGAAATCTATCAGTCTTGGAGGATTGTATCATTAAATCATCCACTTGGTAACTTATCATTTACGAACTTTTTTAAGGTGGGACCAAGGTTCACAGGTGTGGGTGGGGGGGTGAGGGGGTAAGGGGGGTAAGGGGGTAGGGGGGTAAGGGGGGTAGGGGGGTAAGGGGGGTGGGTGGGGCGGCCACGAACATTTTTTTTTACGGTCTTCACATGACCCGACACAGGTGTTTGACTGTGACAAACACGTCTGCCCCACTCAATTAGCTCATAACTGAGTCGAGTTGTTGGTAATTAATCTAAATATGCATAAAAACGGTCGGTTGCACACACACACACACACACACACACACACACACACACACACACACACACACACACACACACACAAACACACACACACACGCACACATACACACACACACACACACTCCTGCCAGTGTTCATCTGTCCTGTTGGTTCACACGCAGAGGGTGCCAAGACGCCCTCGTCCTTCAAGAAAAAGAAAAAGGGAACCTGATATATCTCCTCCGTTATTACAGCCGATGCTCACCACGTCCTGTGAAGGTTCACATTTTTTTTTGTCTATAATTCTCGGGGTCTTAGAATGGTCTTCTATAATTCTCGGGGTCTTAGGGTGGTTTTCTATAAATCTTGGGGTCTTAGAATGGTCTTCTATAATTCTCGGGGTCTTACGATGGTTTTCTATAAATCTTGAGGTCTTAGAATGGTCTTCTATAATTCTCGGGGGGTCTTGGAATGGTTTTCTTTAATTTTGGGGGTCTTAGGATGGCCTGTAATCTTCGGGGTTATAGGATGTTCTTTTATAATTCTCTGGGTCTTAGGATGGTCTTCTGTAAGTCTCAGGGTCTTAGGATGGTCTTCTATAATTCTCTGGGTCTTAGGATGGTCTTCTATAATACCAAAGTCTTAGGATGGTCTTTTATAATCCTCGAGTCGTACGATGGTCTTCTATAATATTCGGGGTCTTAGGATGGTCTTCTATAATTCTCGGGGTCGTAGGATGGTCTTCTATAATTCTCGGGGTCTTAGAATAGTCTTCTATAATTCTCGGGGTCTCATGATGGTCTTCTATAACTCTCGTGGTCTTAGGACGGTCTCCTATAATCCTCTGGGCCTTAAGACGGTCTTCTATAACTTTTGGGTCTTAGGATGGTCTTCTATAATTTTCTGGGTCGTAGGATGGTCTTCTATAATTCTCGGGGTCTTAGAATAGTCTTCTATGATTCTCGGGGTCTCAGGATGGTCTTCTATAACTCTCGTGGTCTTAGGACGGTCTCCTATAATCCTCTGGGCCTTAAGACGGTCTTCTATAATTTTCTGGGTCTTAGGACGGTCTTCTATAATTTTCTGGGTCTTAGGATGGTCTTCTATAATTCTCGGGGTCCTTGGATAGTCTTTTATAATCCTCGAGGTCTTAGGATGGTCTTATATAATGCTCGGTACTTAGAATGGTCTTCTATAATTCTAGGGGGTCTTAGGATGTCTTCTATAATTCTTTGGGTCTTAGGAGTGCCCTCTATACTTCTCGGGGTCTTAGGATGGTCTTCTATAATTCTCGGGACTTAGAACGGGCTTCTATAATTTTCGGGGTCTTAGAATGGTTTTCTATTACTCCCGTAGTTTTAGGATGGTCCTCTACAATTTTCTAGGTCTTAGGACGGTCTTTTATAATTCTGGGGATCTTAGGATGGTCTTTTTATAAATCTCGGGTCTTAGGATGGTCTATAATTCTCAGGATCTTAGGATGGTCTTCTATAATTCTTGGGTTTTAGGATGGTCTTTACGGCGACACTCGGCGGTTTCGCCTCGAGTGTGGCGGGCAAGACGAGATAGGATCAGCGGAGGTGACCTCCAACACAGCGCTGTACAGTTACGTGTCCCGTACTGAACCACGGATCTTCAGCCGGGAAATGGTCGTTGGTGACGTTAGGAAACTGTTAACTATATATATATATATATATATATATATATATATATATATATATATATATATATATATATATATATATATATATATATATATATATATATATATACGGTTATAGTTATTTTGTTTATTATACTTTGTCCCTGTCTCCCGCGTTAGCGAGGCAGCGTAAGGGAACAGACGAAAGAATGGCCCAACCCAACCACATACACATGTATATACATACACGTCCACACACGCACATATACATATCTATACATTTCAACGTATGCATACATATACATACACAGATATATGCGTGCTGCCTTCATCCTTTTCCGTCGTCACCCCGCCACACTTGAAATGGCACTCCCCTCCCCCCGCGCACGCACGAGGTAGCGTTAGGAAAAGACAAGAAAGGCCACATTCGTCCACACTCAGTCTCTAGCTGTCTTGTGTAATGCATCGAAACCACAGCTTCCTTTCCACATCTAGGCCACATAAACTTTCATGGCTTACCCCAGACGCTTCACATGCCCTGGTTCAATTCATTGAGAGCACGTCGACTCCGGTATACCACATCGTTCCAATTCACTCTATTCTTTGCACGCCTTTCCTCCTTTATGTTTAGGCCCCGATCGCTCAAAATTTTTTCTTCATCCTTCCACCTCCAATTTGGTCTCCCGTTTCCTCTGACACATATATCCTCTTTGTCAATTTTTCCTCACTCATTCTCTCCATGTGACCAAACCATTTCAAAACACCCTCTTCTGCTCTCTCAACCACACTCTTTATAACCACACATTTCTCTCACTCTTTCATTACTTACTCGATCAAACCACCTCACACCACATATTGTCCTCAAACATCTTTCTGACACATCCACCCTCCTCCGCACGACTCTATCTATAGCCCACGCCTCGCAACCATATAACATTGTTGGAACTACTATTCCTTCAAACATACCCATTTTTGCTCTCCTAGATAACGTTCTGGCCTTCCACACAATCTTCAACTATCCTAGAACCTTCGCCCCCTCCCCCTACCCTCTGACTCACTTCCTCTTCCATGGTCCATCCGCTGCCAAATCTACTCCCAGATATCTAAAAGACTTCACTTCCTCCAGTTTTTCTCTACTCAAGCTTTCTTCTTTCACACACTTTACCACACTCAGTCACCAGCTTCTGCAGTTTTTCACCCGAATCAGCCACCAACACTGTATCATCAGCGAACAACACCTGACTCACTTCCCAAGCCCTCTCATCCACAACAGACTGCATACTTGCCCCTCTCTCCAAAACTCTTGCCTTCACCTCCCTAACAACCTCATCCATAAACAAATCAAACAACCATGGAGACATCACGCACCCCTGCCGGCAAACCGACATTCACTGGGAACCAATCACTTTCCTCTCTTCCTACTCGTACACATGCCTTACATCCTCGATAAAAACTTTTCATTGCATTTAGCAATTTACCTCCCACACCATATACACTTAATACCTTCCACAGAGCCTCTCTATCAACTCTATATATGTCTTCTCTAGATCCATAAATGCTACAAAGAAATCCATTTGCTTTTCTAAGTATTTCTCACATACATTCTTCAAAACAAAAATCAAATTCACACATCCTCTACCACTTCTGAAACCATACTGCTCTTCCCCAATCTGTTGCTCTGTACATGCTTTTACCCTCTCAATCAATACCCTCCCATATATTATCCAAGGAATACTCACCAAACTTATGCCTCCGTAATTTGAACACTACCTTTATCCCCTTTGCCTTTGTAAATGGCAATATGCATGCATTTCCCTAGTCCTCAGGCACTTCATCATGAACCATACATACATTGAATATCCTCACCAACCTATTCAACAACACAGTCACCTTTTTTTGATAACTTCCACTGCAATACCATCCAAACCCGCCACCTTGCCGGCTTTCATCTTCTGTAAAGCTTTCACTACTTCTCTAATTAGCAAACCATTCTCCCTGACACTCTCACTACGCACAACACCTCGACCAACACACTCTATCCTTGCCACTCTATCATCAAACACATTCAACAAACCTTTAAAATACTCACTCCATCTCCTTCTCACTTCACTACATGTTATTACCTCCCCATTAGCCCCCTTCACTGATGTTCCCATTTGTTCTCTTGTCTTACGCACTTTATTTACCTTCTTCCAAACATCTATCTATTCTCCCTAAGATTTAATGATACTCTCTCACCCCAATTCTCATTTGGCCTCTTTTTCACCTCTTGCACTTTTTCCTTGCCTTCCTGCCTCTTTCTTTTATACATCTCCAACTCATTTGTATTGTTTCTCTACAAAAATCGTCCAAATGCCTCTCTCTTCTCTTTCACTAACAATCTTACTTCCTCATCCCACCACTCACTACCCTTTCTAATCTTCCTACCTCCCACCTTTCTCATGCCACAGGCATCTTTTGCGCAAGCCATTACTGCTTCCCTAAATACACCCCATTCCTCCCCCACTCCCCGTACGTCATTTGCTCTCACCTGTCATTCTGCACTCAATCTTTCCTAGTACCTCCTCACACAAGTCTACTTTCCAAGCTCACTTACTCTCATCACTCTCTTCACCTCAACATTCTCTCTTCTTTTCTGAAAACCTCTACAAATCTTCACCTTCGCCTCCCGTTGCCCCTCTCAACACATACATCCAAAAGTCTCTTTCACGCGCCTATCAATTAACACATAATCCTATAACACTCTTTGGCCATCTCTCCTACTTTCATACGTATACTTATGTATATCTCTTTTTAAACCAGGTATTCCCAATCATCAGTCCTTTTTCAGCACACATATCTAAAAGCTCTTTACCATTCCCATTTACAACACTGAACACCCAATGTACACCAGTTATTCCCTCAACTGCCACATTTCTCACCTTTGCATTCAAATTATCCATCACTATAACCCGGTCTCGTGTATCAAAACTGCTAACACACTCACTCAGCTGCTCCCAAGACACTTGCTTCTCATGATCTTTCGTCTCATGACCGGATGCATATGCACCAATCATCACCCATCTCTCTCCATCCACTTTCAGTTTTACCCATATACATCTAGAGTTTACTTTCTTACACTCTATCACATACTCCCACAACTCCTGCTTCAGGAGTAGTACTACTCCTTCCTTTGCTCTTGTCCTCTCACCAACCCCTTACTTTACTCCCAAAACATCCCTAAACCACTCTTTCCCTTTACCCTTGAGCTTCGTTTCGCTCAGAGCCAGAACATCCAGGTTCCTTTCCTCAAACATACTACCTATCTCTCCTTTTTTCTCATCTTGGCTACATCCACAAACATTAGACACCCCAATCTGAACCTTCGAGGAGGATGAGCACTCCCCTCATGACTCCTTCCTCTGTTTCTCCCTTTAGAAAGTTGTCTTGCATTATGGAATAGTCATATTTAGCAATTTTGTGTTGTGTTTCATTATAAAGTCATCATATTTAGCTGTTTTTTGTAACAGCCTCAAAAGGCTCGGGCTGTGTCAAAATGTGTGTGGATATGAGTAGGAGGAGAATAAGTAGTATGTTTGAGAAAAGAAACATGGATGTTCTGGCTCTGAGTGAAACAAAGCTCAAGAGTAAAGAGGAAGAAAAAGTTTGAAATGTCTTTAATAGTGAAGCCAGGGGATGGTGAAAGGACAAGAGCTAGAGAGTGAATAGCACTACTACAGAAAGCAGGAGTTGAGGGAGTATGAAATAGTTTAAAGAAGTGAGCTCCAGTCTGATGTGAGTATGAATGAATATGGATGGTAAAGGATGGTTTTAACTAATGCTCATACACCTAACCATGAGGGAAAAGATCATAAAAGGCAAGTGTTTAGGGAGCAGCTGAGTAAGTGTGTCAGCAGTTTTGATGCAAGAGATCGAGTATTAGTGATTGGTTATTTATATGCGGAGGTTTTTAATGTGGCAATTGAAGGCCTAATTTTAGAGCATAGGTTATTCAGTAGTGTGAATGGAAATGGGGAACAATTTGTGGTGTGGTTTGTTGAAAGAAGAATGATTATTGGGAATACCTAATCTAAGAAGAGGGACATACACAAGTATGCACATGTGATTAGGAGAGATGGTAATCTAAATTATTGGTTACCGTAGTAATTGATAGGGGTGCAAAAGAGAGACTCTTGGATGTGAATGTGCTGAGAAGGGTGGTTGGTGGGATGTCTGATAATTGCCTTGTAGAGGCTAAGGTGAAAATTTAGATATTTTGGGAAAAGAGGAAACATCCTTTTTTTTTGAGTTAGAAGAAAGAGCTGAAAGTAAGCTTAGAACAGAGACCTGTGTGGAAAAAATACCATGAGAAACTGAATGTAAGACAGCCAAGGTAAGAGTATACGAGGCTAAGGGAATGGATGAGGAATGGGAGGTATTTAGAGAAGCAGTGTGGGCAAGTGCGAAAGATGTGTTCTCGCATGCGTAAAGAGGGAGGTGGGTGGATTAGAAAGGGCAGTGAGTAGTGGGATGATGAAGTAAAATTGCTTGTAAAAGAAAAAAGAGTATATTGGTGGTACTTGCACGGAGAGAATGCAAATGATTAAGAGTTGTATGAGCGAAAGCGGCAGGTCAACAGGAATGGATAACATGTTTTGGAAGATCAGCGTACAAAAACAAGAGTAAATGGGAACATTGGTGAATAGGGTAAATGGGGCAGTGGTAACAGGTAGTGAAGAAGTGAAGAGATGGAGTGAATTTTTAGTTGGGAATGTTAAATTTATATGACGAGAAGGTGGCACGTGTAAGTTGTTTGGGTCGGGGTGGTATGCGAAGTGAGTGAGTCATGGAAAGTGTCTTGGCGAAGAGAGTAGAGGTGGTGAAAGCCTCACGTATGATGAAATGTAGCAAGGTGGATAGAGGGAATTTCTTAAGAAAAGGGATGACTGTGTAGTTTACTGGTTAGTTAGGATATTCAATGTATGTATGGACCTTGGTGAGGTGCCTGAGGATTAGCGGAATGCATGTACAGTGCCACTGTATAGCGGCAAGTGGGATAAAGGTGAGTGTTCCAACTAGAGAGGTAGATTAGTGATTGAGAGGGTGAAGTCATATACAGAACATTAGACGTGAGGGACATTGTGGTTTCCGAAGTGTTGGAGAATGAGTGAATTAGTTGTTAGCCTTAAAGAATGCGTTTAGGAAATAGAGAAACAGACGTATTTGTATGTGGCATTTATGGATCTGGAGAAAGTATATGTTAGAGGTGATAGAAATGCCCTGTGGAAGGGCTTTAGAAGAAGTGGCGTAGGTAGAAAGCTGCTATAAGCAAGAGTGGAAGACGTGTGTACGTGGGGAAGAGAGGAGAGTGTGTGCTTCGAGGTTAAGGTTGGTCTACGGTAGGGGTGTCTGATGTCACCATAGATATTTGATTTGTCTATGGATAGGGTGGTGAGGAAGGTAAATGCAAGAGCCTTGGAGAAAAGGGGTTAGTATGCAGTCTGTAGGGGATGAGGGGACCTGGGAAATGAGTAAGTCGTTGTTTGCTGATGACACAGCACTGGTGGCAAGTTCGAGCGAGAAACTACATAAGTTGGTGACTTCGTCTGAAAGAGTTTGTGAAAGGAAGTAGAAAGGCAATGAAAAGAAAAGCATGGCTATTAGGTTTGGGCAGGGAAGAAGAACACATAGATTAGTTGACGTGTGAGTCTGAATGGAGAAAATTTGGAGATAAGTATTCTGAATACCTGGGAGTGAAGAAGGCAGCAAATGGATCCATGGGAGCGGAAGATAGTCATAAGGTAGGTTAGAGGTTGAAAGTTCCGGAAGCAACGAAAAGTGTGGAAAGATAGTTCATTATCTGGGAGGGCGAAAATGGGTATGTTTGACGGTATAGTAATCTCAACAGTGTATGGGCACGGAGCATGGGCTATAGATAAGGTTGTGCGTAGGAGGGTGGAAGTGCTGGAAATGAAGCGTTTGAGGGCAAAATATGATGCGAGCTGGTTTGATCGATTAAGGAATAAAAGGGTAAGAGAGAGGTGTAGAAATGAAAAGAGTGTGGTTGGAAGAGCTGAAGAGTTGTGCTGAAATGGCTTTGGATATATGGAGAGAATGAGTGAGGAGAAGTTGACAAAGAAGATTTTTGTGCCAGAAGTGAAGGGAACAATGAGAAGGGGGAGACCAAATTGGAAATGGAAGGATGGGGAAAAGAAGATTTTGAGTGATCGGGGCCTGGACATGCAGAAGGGTAAAAGTGGTATACAGGAGTCTACTTGCTCTCAGTGGACTGAACCAAAGCATGTGAAGCGGCTGGGGGAAACCATGGAAAGGCCTATGGGACTTGATTGTGTACAGGAAACAGTGGTTTCGATGCATTGCACATGAGGCTAGAGTGGATTCGGCCATTCTTCGTCTGTTCCTGGCGCTACCTCGCTAACGTGGGTAACGATGATCAAGCATAATTCATGGTGAGCGGAAGAGAGAGGGAGAAATGTAAAAGACTAGTTTAACAAAATGTGTAAAAGATAAAGCCTGGGAAGACCGAAAGAGACTGTGGAGGAGATACAGAAGACACATGAGTCACGTTACATTTGAGAGATACAAGAGATCCAGATATGACCACATGTGGACAAGAGGAAGATACGGAGATACGAGAGAATCATGGTTGATGGGTGAACACAGCACCCCAAACACCACTTCGAAAATTCTGTGAGAGGCAGATGAACAGCGATAGCTCAAAATCATTAGATTAAGGAGGCCGGTGAGATGATGTATTGATGCAGCGGAGATAAACACGAAGTTTCGGAATGTGTTTACACCCATAGACCCAGAGGTACTATTACTATCGGCCAGGGAAGGGGGAAGATCCACTAGAGGGTATCCACTTACCGCCACAGGAAATGATGAGGCTTATGGTGGATCAAAACTCACAATAGAACCGTTGATCATATGGCATCTCTGCTACTGCATTCTGAGAACACGTTGAGACCTCCCTTAGTCAAGCCATTGGGAATGATATCCCTCAATAAACGTACATAAAAGGCAACGTAGTAGCAAAATTCTACGAAAGGGCGACAGAGAGAAGTGGGACTATATAAACCAGTATCTTGAACAAGATTAATCTACATGACACGAGAGAATATACTCAGGAGACAGACAAGGGCACAGGTTATTCAAATGATAGACTACATGTATTTAGAAAGAATGGATCCTTCGTGACGAATATGCTGATTCTCTTTTTATGCAGAGGTGAGCAACATCTTAGGAGAAAAAAAGAAAGAGAGAAGATGGATGGAGTGGGTTGTTTACTCCTGGACTGCCTGAAGGCTTTTGATACTGTCCCCCACAGAAGACAGATGATGAAGCCACGCGTTCAAGCTGGGGTCAAGGGAATGTGCTACTCAAGTGGGAAGAGACAGATGAGGGAAGTGAGAGGAGGGAAGAGAACACATGTCGGGGAAGCGTTCTCAACCTTGATGAGGATAAGAATCGCGCGTCCCTCAGGTCTCAGCGCTGTGTCCTTTACTGTTTCAGATCCAGCAAATGATTTACCAATCAAGATGGACTGGATAATTGGATAACTTTGCTGATGATGCTATATGTATGGAAGCACTGAGAGACTATAGCCACAACGTGCGGTAGTGGTCAGAAAGAAAACGTCTCATGAAATCCAACTCTAGAGAAATGCAAAGTTACCAAGACAAGATGGGGTTAAAACAGACCAGTTGGTGAGGACTGTATCAGAGGAAACAGACTGCACAAGTTGTACACCGAAAGACACAGACTGACATTACATCAAACTTACCACAAGAACATTGTATGAGAAGAACCGTGATAGAACGAACTGTATTTTGAACTAAGTCAGAAATGCCCTTAAATACCAGTACGTGAACAGTGAGATGTTTAAGAAATGTCTTAGATTTTAAGTGGCTGTTACCCCTCAAGTTCTGAATACATATATTTCACTTTCTGGTGAGGCAATGAACAAAGGCCGAACTTTTGCTGAATGATATTTCAGTGATGCCATTCTCAAGCACAGAAAGATCACAAAGTGTGCGGTTTGCGACAACGTCGTCTGTGCATAAGAGGAGACCACGCCAGTACAAAGGGTTATCGAGAAAATTATTAGATACAGAGTAAAAGGTAGCTAGTGGGTGGCCAGCATTCTGTAAGGACGCCTTCAAAGAATTCAGGCACTCCATTACGTGTGTCCTCTACGTGTCCCAGAGAGGAGGACCATTCGCCACAGCCTCGATAATCACGCACTCCTGCAAAATACGAGTAACCCAAAACTGGCAAAGACAGAAGAGGAGAAACATGGCTATTGTAACTGCATTTCAAGACGTATTGAAAACGAACCAGATTCTTTTTTCAGCCAGATTCGTTTTATTTGGGTAAATGCTTCGCCCAGTGATGCGACACGCACGCTGATCTTCGTGGGCGTGTCAACAAACGCGTCGTGTCCTGGCGGGTGATGAAATTCGTGAACGCGTCAGTGGCAGAGAACTTCATCTGTGTTCGAGTTTCAGACGCCATCCTGGTAAGAGACGAGGTAACAGACGCCATCCTGGTAGGGTGGAGGTAACAGACGCCATCCTGGTAGAGACGAGGTAACAGACGCCATCCTGGTAGAGACGAGGTAACAGATGCCATCCTGGTAGAGACGAGGTAACAGACGCCATCCTGGTAGAGACGAGGTAACAGACGCCATCCTGGTAGAGACGAGGTAACAGACGCCATCCTGGTAGAGTCGAGGAAACATACGCCATCCTAGTAGAGTCGAGGTAACAGACGCCATCCTGGTAGAGTGGAGATAACAGACGCCATCCTGGTGGAGTGGAGGTAACAGACGCCATCCTGATAGAGTGGAGTTAACAGACGCCATCCTGGTAGAGTGGAGGTAACAGACGCCATCCTGGTAGAGTCGAGGTAACATACGCCATCCTGATAGAGTCGAGGTAACATACGCCATCCTGGTAGAGTCGATCATCCCAAAAGTGAATACAACTTTTGACATTTTTCCTTTGAATTTAATCTCCCAAAGATCTGAATAAGATCGGTAGCAAAATACAAAGTCCTTCAGGTCACATGAAATCTGATATCTGTTCTCGGAGGTGCCCCAACCCTGTAATCCCTGGTCTGGTCTTCTCACTAAAGGAGCTACATACATGTGCTGGAAATTAGTTGATAGACATACAACACGAAGACTGACAAACGTATATGCCTTAAACTACGCAAAGAAGTGAACTCTCACAATGTCCAGTATGAATGAGGGAAATTTAAGGAGAAACTTGACAAGTATTAATGTAGATACTTTGAAAGCCATGTCGACGTTAACAGTGTGCATTTCTCTCACAATATATAGAACAAGAAGGCACGACAAGCAAGGAGGCACGTGAGAAAGTACTTCTTCAGCATCAGAGTTGCAGACCCGTGGAATAAGTTATAGTCCGAATTCTGTTTGAATGATCACCAGAAAGTTTGGAAACCTGTAAGACAAAGATGGACGGATGAGAGTTTGGAAGCCTCACGAATGTAAACCATCCTTGTCAGAAGCAAAAATGCGTTGATTGTAAGAGACAGAAACACACAGAGACACAAAGAAACAGATAGATAGACAGACAGATGCACGGTCCTCCATGGTGTAGTGGTTAGCATAACCAACCATGAGTCATCAAGGGCCAGCACGGGAACTGGTCGGCATGGGTTCTAATCCTTTGTGCGGCAGTCAGCCCACACTCAATCCCAGCTGTTCATCCTCCCTTACGGGCTGGTCGATAAATGGGTACCTGGCTTAGCTGGTGTGTGTGTGTGTGTGTGTGTGTGTGTGTTTTACCTACACACATAGCATTACAGACATGGTACATATATACAAGGTTAAGAGACAGGACAACACGGAGTGTAAAACCCTCTCTCCGTAACACAGACAGACAGACACATAGACACAAAACACACACACACACCGCAGCCTCCCCAGCCCTCACATACCACACAAAGAGGAGAGTCATCCTTCGCTTCATCAGGAGAGTGTGTGGAGCAGGTAATGTCCGACACCAGAACGGTTTGGGCTGGGCTGTCTGCCTGCCTCGCCACGCTTGGCTTGAGGTGCGCCCCACACACGCCCCGCTGCCCCACACACGCCCCGCTGCCCCCCCCCCCCCCCACACACACACACACACACATGCCCCACTCGTTGCCCTCGTCTGTAAGGACCTGGGAGTGGGATCGAATACCTTTACAGACCTGTGAGTGGGAACGAATACCTTATTCTGTGTATTCTAGGACGAGATGCTGACGTGAACCCCTCGTACTGTGTTAGGTAACAGATCAGGACATCCTCAAATTACCTGGAATATTAGGTGTGTTTGGGACGGATCAATACTATTCTAAGATGCTATTAATACTAGCTATGTGGCTATCTTATGTTGTCTTATCTCCTGATCTTTGGGTACTATGTTGCCTTATCTCCTGATTTTAGGTACTATATTGCCTTATCACCTGATTTTTAGTTATTATGTTGCCTTATCACCTGATTTTAGGTACTATGTTGCCTTATCTCCTGATTTTAGGAACCATGTTGCTTTATCACCTGATTTTTAGGTACTTTGTTGCCTTATCTCCTGATTTTAGGTACTATGTTGCCTTATCACCTGATTTTTAGTTATTATGTTGCCTTATCACCTGATTTTAGGTACTATGTTGCCTTGTCACCTGATTATAGGTAATATGTTGCCTTGTCTCCTGATTTTTAGGTACTATGTTGCCTTATCACCTGCTTTTAGGTACTATGTTGCCATATTCCCCTGATTCTTAGGCATTATATTGTCTTATCACCCGATTTTAGGTACTATGTTGCCTTATCTCCTGATTTTTAGGTACTATATTGTCTTATCACCTGATTTTAGGTATATGTTGCCTTATCTCCTGATTTTAGGTACTATGTTGCCCTGTCACCTGATTTTAGGTACTATGTTACACTGTCACTTTAATTTAGGTACTGTGCTGCCCTAGTACCTGAATTTAAGGTATAAAGGGACTCAGTAGTTATTAAGCATAATAATGTAGACCATTTTAGGTTGAGGTTGTGGGTTAGCGACAATGGCTCAGAAGGCACGTTGGGTTGATTCTTTTCCCTTTACCATTGGGGTCGGTAATTAGCACTTGGAACTCGTTAACGACAATGGAACTAATAGTCGTAATTTATATATAATGAAACCCGTGATGGAGACTCAATATTTGATAATTATCTTACGAAAAACAGCCCTCGTCTGGCTGCTGGATGATGTAGGTCATGTAAACCAACGTATTACAACATTTTCCTTTTTAACGTTTCTCCAGACCAGGTAGACCAGAGATCTGACATGTGGCTATAGGCTCATGATAGATAAGCATACACATGCATACAAGTTGTATGATGATAGCGAGTGTTCAAGGCATTGGGCCCCACCAGTGTAAAACTCCCTCCTCATTGTCACAATACAGTACACATACACACACACACACATACACATACACACACACACACACACACACACACACACACACATACACATACACACGGACATACGTCGTGCTGTGGTTAGAGTTTCTGAACACGAGTCTGCATGGGCTGCGCATGGTGTCGGGTCCGCATGGGTTCGAATTCTGGGCGCGGCAGGTGTTCATCCTCGCCTCGGGGCTGGTTGATAAATGGAGATGTGTCTTAGGCTGTTGTGTGTATGTGTGGTGTATGTGTGTGTGTGTGTGTGTGTGTGTGTGTATCTTTCCTACACACATGTACATACTTACAGTATGTAAGCATAGATAACTCACGTATAAATGATGGTTCACATGTGTAGACAAATATGTACAAATCTTGAGTCCCGAATTTTTGGATTGGTTCTCCCTGGTACATTCATTCGTCATTATTTCATGAAATGATACTACAATTATGTACCCTCCTAAGGGCATTCAGTCCCGGCCGAAGACATAACAAAGACTACGAAACAGTGGATATAAAAGAGAATACAGATATTGATCATTTCTTAAGACACTCTGGCTATCAAATACCCTTCAGCAGCCCATCTTACCAATATTTCAATATTTCCCTAAATATCTCAGAACACGAATATTGCGAAGACAGCCGCCATGTACCATACATCACTCTCGTTTACCCTTTAACAGAGGAACAACATGTATTATGAAATGTTACATAAGCAAGATAAGAGAGGGAGAGGGAGGGAGTGATAAGCGGAAAAAAAAGAAAAGGAAAATTTTTTGTGTGTAAATGGAAGGCGACGATAAGAGTGGAGGAAGGGAAACGGAGGAAGACAAGCACTGAGGGAAGGAAACGGAGGAAGAGAAGCGTGGAGGGAAGAAAGTGGGAGAAGATAGACGATGATATACAGGGAGATAAGAAAATGGAGAAGATAAGGGTGGAGGGAAGGGAACTGAAGGAGGTACGCAGAGATAAGTGAACGGAAGAAAACAAGCATGGAGGTAAGAAAACGGAGGAGGGCAAGCATGAAGGGAAGAAAACGGAGGAAAACAAGCGTGAAGGTAATGGAGATAAGAAAACGGAGGAAAACGAGCGAGGAAGTAAGAAAACGGAGCATTGACGGAAGAGAAAAAAAGAAGAACGGCAAACATGGAGGGAAGGAAACGGAGAAAAAGAACTTTTCCTGGCCAGCAGATCACTGAGAACAACGAACAATTCAATACATTATGACTGAAATCTACTGAAGTTACGCGGATACACTAACTCTGCGTTCAACGACGCGCTAACCAGGACTAATCAAGTGCCATCGTAATGAAACCCGAAAATAACTAGTTACCGGAGAGAGAGAGAGAGAGAGAGAGAGAGAGAGAGAGAGAGAGAGAGAGAGAGAGAGACGAGGAGGAGGAGGAGGAGGAGGGAATTGTTACGTAAGGCTGGTGGGAGGCCCGGCCCAGCAGAGCAGCCATTAAGACCTGTAGGCCTAGCCAGCCACCTCCGCTCTCCTTCTTCCCTTCCCTACGCTTAAGCTGACCTACGCTTTTATAAGCTTAAGGCTTTCGTAGGATGGTAAGCTTTAGGTTGTCATGTCATGTCATAAGCTTTTACTCTTGTGTTGCCATACGCTTAGGCTGACACGATTGAGTTGTCATACGCTTATAAGCTTAGGTTGCCTGAAGCTTACAAGTTTGGGCTACCTTACGCTTTTATGCATAATTTTCCATAAGCGGATATGCTTAGGTTGCCACACACTTATAAGTTTAAGTAGCCATACGCAATTACGCTTGAGTTGCCATACGCAAATACACTCAGGCTGCCATACACTTACACGCTTAAGTTGCCACATTCAAATACGCTTAGGTTACCATACGCTTATACGCTTGGGTTGCCATACATGCTTGTAGGTGATTGGAAGCAAGTTAATCCACGAAATTCATCTTGTTCAGCCTTGAGTACAGCAAGATATAGACAAGAACTCAGTCTTCTGCGCCACGTCACGCTCTGACGAACACAAATGTGACGGCGTAACACCATGTCTTCAGTAGGAGCTGGAATAACACCCATCCACCTCGAAGAACGTAACAGTGACGTCTTTACATCCAAACGACCGTAACTCTGATTCTCTCTTAGGGTCTTAGTGGTATGTTACGTGTTAGTACGTGCGTCACATTCCGGGGGAGAATAACAGAAGACGTGCGTCACGTCCTATGAAACCTAACGGGAGAGCAGCGTCACGTGCCAAGGAACGTAAAAGAAGAGTGTCACGATGTGAGAATTGTAACAGAAGAGCGTCACGATATGAGAATTGTAACAGAAGGGCGCCACGATATGAGAATTGTAACAGAAGGGCGTCACATCCCTCAGAAACGGAACAGAAGAACGTCACACTCTGAAGATTGGCCCTGTCTAGTGACACCGTCACCTTATTACCCTTTTGTAACAAGGGGCGCCAAGTTGCATCGTACCGAACACCCTCCTCCTCAAGCCTCACAACCACCATCGCTCAGAGCACCAGGTGGCCACGGGCACGTGGTGGTGTTCACGTGTTGCTAAGGGGGAGGTTGGTGGCACGTGGCGTGGCACGTGGCCAAAGGGTGGTGTGTGTGGGGCTCTCCCCCTCGCTACCGGTGTTGGTGCGTAGCACGGAAGTCAAGCGCCTACCTGCACGTTGCCCATGGTGGCGCTGGCGGCGAGGGGCGGGGCGGCGGGGGTCGACGCTATCACTGATGGCAAGAGAGCTGGTCGGTGGCACACTCCTGGCGGCGGCAGGTGGTGATGACAACGGCGGCACGGGCCCTTCAGAGCGGCGACAGGTGGCACAGAAGTGGTCAGCAGCGACTCGGCGGAGCGAAGGCAGGGATGAGCAGCAGGAAAAGGGGCGGGTGTAGCCGGGACGGTCTCTCCTAGGACTGTAAGGGGAGCAGAGGCTAGCTAGCCCAGGCCGGGCATGGGCAGCTCCGTGGGCCTCTGTCTCCCACGGTCCGCATCACCTCCCTCCCTCTCTCCCTCCCTTCCCCACGCCACCTATCCCCATCTTTCCCTCCTCCCCCCCAGCTCCTCCCTTTTAACCAGGCCCCGCCCCCTTGACCCCTTGACCCGTGTAGGCCCCTCGCCTCCCCTCCAGGTCTCGCCCTTCCAGCATGGGACACAAACGCCCTAAAGTAACCAGTATACCCGTAGACGCCTCCCTTTCACTCCCCGCAAATCCCATCTCGCAGGCCCACACCTCCTGCAAGACACCCCAAGCTTAAGCCGTCCTGTGGCAGTCGCTGGGGGTCTTCAATGCCATTACCCAGTGAAAGTCTTGGAAGGTCTCCAGTTTGGCGGGTTTTAGGCCTATCATGCGTCAGGCTGGGGGGACCTAGTGAGGGGCGGGGTTGTGTCCAAGGGGCGTGGCGAAGGGCGGCGCCTCCACCCTCGCCTGGTCACTAGGTCATGCTCTCCCGTTTCATTCATAAGGCGATAGATTGAAACAACAGACCTAGAGATATCTTGTCAAAAAAAAAAAAGAAAATAGAAAATAAACTCATTAATCTCCAGCTATTTGGTGATCTTTGTCATCCATCTATTGTCTTCCAGTATCATCCTCCAGCATCCTAAGTCAGTGGTTATCACTCCTCCGTAGTGCTCTTCCACCATCTATCATCTTGTTCTTGGGTTGTCATCATCATCGGCATCGTTCTATGTGTCTACAGTCATCGTTATTCGCTGTTAGTACCCGCTGTCTTAATGTCTCATAATCTCGCTTTATTAAGATACGGAAGATCGCACTTGGTATGAAAGTCATGAGAAGAGAGAGAGAGAGAGAGAGAGAGAGAGAGAGAGAGAGAGAGAGAGAGAGAGAGAGAGAGAGAGAGAGAGAGAGAGAGAGAGAGAGAGAGAGAGAGAGAGAGAGAGAGAGAGAGAGAGAGAGAGAGAGAGAGAGCAGCGAGGCGTAGGGAGTGTGCTCCAAGTTTTGAGGTCAGACTGTGGGACAGTCGATGTGTGGGACAACTGCAGGTTCGACTCTGGTGTTTAGGGCTAGAACCTCCACAGGTGCGAGAGCTCCACAGAATGACGACTCAAACCCATGGTCATAGAAGGTCAACAAACATCGTCATATGAGCAAGAACCCTAACCCCGCTACCCCCCCAGTAATACAGACATATACCACCGTCATCAACAAGTAAGGTCGTCATCACTGATGGTGTCACCATCACCTACAGCGACTGTACCAGTCAACATTGTCACCATCACCTGTAGCGCTATCAGCTAAATACGTGCTGTCAACAGCGACAGCACCACCTCCACCACCACTTACCCACAGCACTACCACCTTCAACTACAGTCCTCACCACGTACCACCACCGACCCACCCTTCAACAACCCCACCATCAGCAGGCCCACCACCACCACCACCACAACCAACTGCCCAGGCAGATTCACCATCCACCACCCTGATGCACTAATGCCCCATTAACCTTTGCACCTCCCCATTAACCTTTGACCTCACATGAATCTAATTACCAGACCAGCTTTCCTCACAAGAAGAGGTCAGTCCTCCACTCAGTTCCTACTGATCCTACTTTCCTTAATTGCTCTCCTCAGTCTGTCCATAACTCCAGGGTTATCCCATGTGCCATACGGCTCTTGTCATAAACACAGAAACTAACGTCCAGTCATCCCAAGATGCTAGAACTTCCATGCAGGTACTTTCACACCTCATGACCCGTGTTGGGTCCTGCTGGAGTCTTTTCAGGTTGCCAGGTGAGTTCTCATGACCTCCCCCCAGCCCCCCCGGCCCTCTCCTGACACCCCTTACTCACCCCCGCCTCGGCTGTCGGCGTGAGGATGGAGGTGCCGCCGACGCCGAGATCCAGGCGCCCTGGCCTGGCATATTTATGAGGGCATCTCTCACGCTTACAGCAAATGCGACATTTAAAGTCACGCACCCATGGCGAGGTTCAAAGTGTTCCCAGGCTTTCCACTCCTCTCTCTCTCTCTCTCTCTCTCTCTCCTTACTTCCCAGAGGATATGATTACTCTAAGAATTGGATTCCCTCTTTTATTCTTTTTTTTTCGGAGAGATTTTCCACACATTTTTGACAGTCTCCTACGAAATGGTTGTGTTCATTGCTCTGTCTCGGTGTCATTTGAATTCTGCGCACCGCAAGTCCCTCCCAGACTGCTTGCTCCTGTGGTTTTTCTTCCTTTTCTCCCTCTCTCCATAAATGACACCTTCCAATGACGTACCACAACGTATTATGTTCTGAATGATCATCCACCAGCGTGAGGTCAATTACTTTCTAATCTACATGTGTCTCTATCTCTGCCTCAGTAATACCAAAATCCATGTCTCGTACAACTTTAAATGTGAGGAAGCTGTTAGTTTTCTTACGAATGTATCTTCCTCCCATTCACTTCCCCCACCTCCCTCACCCTTCATAAGTTTCCTCTGGTAACATCTACCCATTATGAACCTCCCAGATGAACTACACTACCCCAGGATGTCACATCATCAAGCGCCCCATCTCTGTACTGTACTGTAAGCTACTGTATAAAGCAGTCATGACATGTTCAGGTCTTCCCCCACTGTACTGTAACGAACAGAAGAAGGCGCTACATTTGGTCATGTTTACTCGTTTCTACCCATTACTTTCTACTGGCTGTAATGCATGTAATCTCAGGTGGCGAAAACGAATTGTATTATAGTAATTTGTACTCAAAGTGATTATCAATTTACTGATTATAGTAACAATTGTCATCCCGTCTCTTATCTGTCTGCATGAGTTTCTTTCTCTTCCTTCCTTCTAAAGGTATGTTTCTGAAGTTCGTAATGTCAGCACCTCTCACCTCTCTCTCTCATGGCTTCCCACCCATCTCCTCCCTCCTTGCACCCCTGGCGTTCCCAACATCTATTGTGCCGTTCGCTCCAGTGTTCTTCTCCACTCACAGGGATCATAAACATTACTGATCAAGTCTTGTAAAGACATCATCGTGCCAATCTTTAAGAAAGGAGGTGTGGGCATTATGTACTGGATTTACAGACCCGGTATCTCTGATAAAACGTGGGTTTGTGAGATACGAAATCAATCGGGCATGATATCATTAGGAGAATAACCCAGTGTCATTACGAATGTTCCCTTATTTCGTCTACCGGCTTATATACCATCTAACATTCTACTGTAGTTTTACTAGCTCTACCCCTGCCACCAGCTGCCACTACCTTATCTGTAGCGGATGCACAATGCTGGCTAGACCGTCACTCGAAGTTAAAGATGGAAAGACCTGGGAGTGATTGTCATCAATGACTTTACGTACGGAGGACTCTACCCAGCTGCATGCATTATAGCCTACTGGAGGGCTAGTGTTCCGAGCTGGAAATATGTACCCTTTATGATGCCCCAGTTACATACACCTCACCCTGGGATAAGCTGTTCATTTCGGGTCACCGAACCTGACCAAGGGTGATGAAAACGAGAACAAAACTAAGCTAACCCTCCCACCACACCCACACCCATCACCTCCCTCTAACCCACCCACCACCTCCCTCACACTCACCTGCCACACCCACACACATTACCACCCTCACACCAAACTACCACGCCCACTTTCACTACTACCCCTCACATCCAACTACCACACCCAAACCCACTATCATCCCCACACCCACTACCACCCTCATACCTACCCACCACACCCACACTCATCGCCAGCCTCACACCTAACTACAACACCTACACCCACTACCATCCTCACACCCACCCACCACACCCACACTCACCACCTCCCTCATACCCCCCCCCACCACACCCACACCCACTACCACCGTCATATCCACCTATCATATTTACACCCACTATCACCCTCATACCCACCCACCACACCCACACCCACTACCACCCTCACACCCACCCACCACACCCACACCCTCCACCTCCCTCACACCAACCCACCACTTTTCTCACACCCACCCACCACACCCACACACATTACCACCCTCACACCAAACTACCACGCCCACACTCACCACTACCCCTCACATCCAACTACCACACCCAAACCCATTATCATCCTCATACCCACCCAACACACCCACGCCCACTACAATCCTCACACCCACCCAACCACAACCACACCCACTACCTCCCTCATAACTACCCAACACACCTACACCCACACCCACTACCATTTCCACACCCTCCAACTACACCCACACTCACTACAATCCTTACATTCACCCACCCAGACCCACATCCACTACCTCCGTCATACCCACGCACCACACCTATACACACTATCACCCTCACAACCACCTACCACACCCACATCCACTGCCACCCTCATACCCACCTACCGCACCCACACCCACTACCTTCCTTAAATCCCACCCATCAAACCCACACACAGTACCACCCTCACACCTACCTACCACACCCACACCCACTGCCGCCCTCGTACCCACCCAACACACCCACTCCCACTGCCTCCCTTAAAGCCATTCACCAAACCACACACACTACCACCCTCACACCCACCTACCACATCCAAGCCCACTATCATGCTCATATCCACCCACACCCACTACCACCCTCGCACCAAACCAACACACCCACACCCACTAAAATCCTCACACCCACCCACCCACCCACACCCACTCCCACTACCTCCCTCATACTCACCCACCACACCCACACCCGCTACCACCCTCGCACCAACCCACCCACCCACACCCACACACACTACCTCCCTCACACCCACCTGCCACATCCACACCCACTACCTCCCTCATATCCACCCACCACACCCACACCCACTACCTCATTCATATCCACCCACCACACCCACACCCACACCCACACCCACACCCACTAACACCCTCACATTCACTTGCCACACTCACATCCACTACCTCCGTCATACCCACCCACCACACCCACACCCACACCCACCACCACCCTCACATCTACTTGCCACATCCACACTCACTACCTCAGTCACACCCACCCACCACACCCACACACACCACCACCCTCACACATACCTACCACAACCGCACCCCTACCACCTTCATACCCACCCATCACACCCACACCCACCACCACCCTTACACCCGCCCACCACACCCACACCCACTACAATCCTCACACCCACCCAACCACACCCACCCAACAACAACCACAACCGCTACCTCCATCATACCCACCTACCATACCCACACCCACTACCTCCCTCATACACACCCACCACATCCACACCCACTACCATCTTCACACCCACCCACCACACCCACACCCACTACCAGTTAGCACTCACCCACCACAACCACACCCACTACTACCCTCACACCCACCTACCACACCCGCTACCACTAATACCTTCATACCAACCTACCACACCCACACCCATTACCATCTTCACACCCACCCACCTCACCCACACCCACAAACACTACAATCTTCACACCCACCAACCTCACCCACACTCATTACCATCTTCAAACCCTCATACCACCCTCACACTCACTGGGATATGTATGTTTTGATTTGGGATGCTAATGGTCTCAGCTGGATACTGGTGCTTTGGCTTGGGATACTGCTGCTCAGGCCTGGGATACTGGTGCTCTGGTCCGGGATACTGTTTCTGTGGTCCGAGATACTGGTGCTCTGACCTTGGGATACTGGTCCTCTGGCCTTGGGGTACTGGTGCCCCGTCCCTGGTAACCTGGCTCTGAAAAAATAACTGGTACTCTTTGCATGGATGCCTTGTACATACCAGCACCCAAGTACCTGGTGGCCCTCGTAGCCTTGCTTGGCCTTTTACGAGCCTGCAGCCGTAAGGGAGTTTGGTTCGGTGGGAACTCATATTGACAGGAACATGATTTACGAGTCAATAAATCTAAAGATGGAGGAGAGGAAGGCGACGTATTTGGTGACAACACTTATAGGTAAGATATGGCAAGGGAGTTAGGGGGTGGAGTCGTCTCCCCCATCCATCCATCTCAAGACATCAACCACAATTCCTGACCACCAGTGTGGACGAACCTGTCCTGTGTCTCTCTCTCCCACTGTGCTGATGCGTTGACGTCTTGTCTTAATGACAATCTATATTCACCAACAAGATTTATGTGTGTGGCTAATCTACATACGAGAGACACAGGGAGGGAGGCTTACCCTCGAGGCTTGAAATCAGCAGTACCAGGGTTGGTGGAGCTGGTAGTAGTAGTGGTAGTAGTAGTTGCAATAGTTGTAGTAGTAGTAGTAGTAGTAGTAGCAGTAGTAGTAGTAGTAGTAGTAGTGGTAGTAGAAGTAGTAGTAGTAGTAGCAGTAGCAGTAGTAGTAGTAATAATAGCATTAGTACAACAAGTGGTAGTAGTAATGATAGCAGTAGTACAACAAGTAGTAGTAGCATTAATAGTAGTAACAGTAGTAGTTGTTCTTGTAATTGTTGTAGTGGTAGTAGTAGTAATGGTAGTAGCAGTACCAGTAATAGTAGTAGTATCATTTGTGGTAGTGACATGTAAGACGGTCCACTGGGGTATTCAGGGGGAGTAGGAGATGGAGGTTCTCCAGGAGGTGTGGACGTTGTCATATTAGCTGAGATGGAACGTCCCACCAGGTAAAAAGGGCGGGATTAGCGGGTGGCGCTGAAGGGAGAGAGGGGCGCGGTGGTGTAAAGGCTGCCCTCCACCAGTACCCTCACCTTCAGACAGACCTCTTGCACCGCTCACTCCCTCGCCTCACCGCACCTGATTATATGGTCCCACGCGTCCACGTATGTGAGGGTCCTCAATGTCCACATAGCCAAAGGTTCTACATATCCACGTATCCGAAGGTCCCTAATTGTCCACTTATCTGAAGGTTCTACACTTCCACATATCTGAAGGTCCTACACGACCACATATCTGAAGGTTCTACACTTCCACATATCTGAAGGTCCTACACGACCACATATCTGAAGGTTCTACACTTCCACATATCTGAAGGTCCTACACGACCACATATCTGAAGGTTCCTACACGACCACATATCTGAAGGTTCCTACACGACCACATATCTGAAGGTTCCTACACGTCCACATATCTGAAGGTCCTACACGACCACATATCTGAAGGTTCTACACTTCCACATATCTGAAGGTCCTACACGTCCACATATCTGAAGGTTCCTACACGACCACATATCTGAAGGTTCTACACTTCCACATATCTGAAGGTCCTACACGTCCACATATCTGAAGGTCCTACACGACCACATATCTGAAGGTCCTACACGTCCACATATCTGAAGGTTCTACACGTCCACATATCTGAAGGTACTACACTTCAACATATCTGCAGGTTCCTTCTTGTCCACATATCTGAAGGGACTACACTTCAACATATCTGAAGGTTCTACACTTCCACATATCTGAAGGTTCCTACACCTCCACATATCTGCAGGTTCCTTCTTGTCCACATATCTGAAGGTACTACACTTCAACATATCTGAAGGTTCCTACACGACCACATATCTGAAGGTTCATACACCTCCACATATCTGAAGGTTCCTTCTTGTCCACATATCTGAAGGTACTACACTTCAACATATCTGAAGGTTCCTACACCTCCACATATCTGAAGGTTCCTTCTTGTCCACATATCTGAAGGTACTACACTTCAACATATCTGAAGGTTCCTACACGTCCACATATCTGAAGGTTCTACACTTCCACATATCTGAAGGTCCTACACGACCACATATCTGAAGGTTCCTACACGACCACATATCTGAAGGTTCCTACACCTCCACATATCTGCAGGTTCCTTCTTGTCCACATATCTGAAGGTACTACACTTCAACATATCTGAAGGTTCCTACACCTCCACATATCTGAAGGTTCCTTCTTGTCCGCATATCTGAAGGTACTACACTTCAACATGTCTGAAGGTTCTCTCTTATCCGTATATTCGAAGGTCCTGAATGTCCACATATCTGAAGGGTCGTATATGTCCACATACCTAAAGGGTCTTACACGTCTACATACCTGAGGTGTCCTACACGTCCACATACTTGAGGGGGTCTTACATGTCCACATAAGGAACCTACACGTCCACATACCTGAAGGTCCACATACCTGAAGGTTCCTACATGTCCACACCTTCTCAAACCTCCCCATGCCCTCGTCCTCTACCTTCCCATACCCATTCCCTCCCACCGTCCCATACACACATCCTCTCACCTTTCCACGCCCACGTCCTCCCCAGGGACCACCCCACGCCCACGTCTTCCTTGGGGACCTTTCCATACTCACGAGTTCTTGGGATCTTCCCACGCCCACTTCCCCAAGGAAAAACCATCCCACACCCACATCTTCCTAGCAAACCTTCTCATGCCCAAATCTTCCTACGGGACTTTCCCACGCCCACGCCCTCCTGCAGGGAACCTTCCCACACTCACACGCGAAGTTCGCCTGGCAGAGTAGATGGCCAAACAACATTTGAATTTACATTTCTATTTCAGTAAATATTAGCAACGCCTTCACACCTCCGCCCCCAGTGCCACGCCCTCTTCCTTCCTTTAGGTTTATGATGGCCCAGATGCCTGGTTACCGCTGCGTAGTTAGTCAAGATTAATCTCTGAATTGTAGACGATATGTGCAGGTGAAGTGCTCCTCGTATCGCTGCGTATTTCATCATCGTGCCAATCATGAGTGACGAATAGAGTGCGTTTTACTATCAATCCTTTCGTTGTGGTGGGAAAACGGACACACATAGACACACACAGACGCACACACACACACACACACACACACACACACACACACACACACACACACTTCTCAGCTTTCCCTCCCTGTTCTTATCACAGACTCTTACACGCACACTCTTATGCCTTTGTTACCACTCATTCCATCTTAACACACTCTCGTACCTTTCCTCTCAAGACCTTAACACTTCAACACTTTCTTAATACCTCCCTGACACTGCCTATCAACACAGTCCAGTGGTGTAGCGATTAGCGTATTTGACCATGACGCATTCACTGGCCAACTAGGATCGAGCGCATAGGTTCGAATCCTGGTTACGGCAATCGGTCCACAATCAACCCAGCTGTTCATCCACCCTCAGAGGTTGGCCGACAAAATGGGTATTGGCTCAGGATAGGGTATATATATATATGGCTATGTGCGTCGGTTCGGAAATAACCAATATAGACCCCGTTGCTTACCATTGTGAGACGAAGGGTATTCGGGTACTTAGTATTTCGAATAGTTGTTTCCTATTATACAGTCCCATAGCCTAGCGGTTAGCATGCCTGTCTCCTGCACAGGGGTCCCGGGTTCGATCCTGGCTGTTGGAGGTTTGTATCTTCTATGAAGGTGCGCGTTCATATGCACTTTATTCGTATATATATATATATATATATATCTTTTCATACTATTCGCCATTTCCTGCGTTAGCGAGGTAGTGTCAAGAACAGAGGACTGGACCTTTGAGGGAATATCTTCACCTGGCTTCCTTCTCTGTTCCTTCTTTTGGAAAAATAAAAAAAAAAAAAAACGAGAGGGGAGGATTTCCAGCCTCCCGCTCCCTTCCCTTTTGGTCGCCTTCGACGACATGCAGGGAATACGTGAGAGTATTCTTTCTTCCCTATCCCCAGGGATTTATATATATTCAGAAGATGAAAGCCGACAAGGCAGCAGGTTTGGATGGTATTGCAGTGGAACTTATTAAAAAAGGGGGTGACTGTATTGTTGACTGGTTGATAAGGTTTTTTAATGTTTGTATGATTCATGGTGAGGTGCCTGAGGATTGGCGGAATGCTTCCATAGTGCCATTGTACAAAGGCAAAGGGGATAAGAATGAGTGCTCAAATTACAGAGGTTTAAGTTTGTTGAGTATTCCTGGTAAATTATATGGGAAGGTATTGATTGAGAGGGTGAAGGCATGTACAGAGCATCAGATTGGGGAAGAGCAGTGTGGTTTCAGAGGTGGTAGAGGATGTGTGGATCAGGTGTTTGCTTTGAAGAATGTATGTGAGAAATACTTAGAAAAGCAAATGGATTTGTATGTAGCATTTATGGATCTGGAGAAGGCATATGGTAGAGTTGATAGAGATGCTCTGTGGAAGGTATTAAGAATATATGGTGTGGGAGGCAAGTTGTTAGAAGCAGTGAAAAGTTTTTATCGAGGATGTAAGGCATGTGTACGTGTAGGAAGAGAGGAAAGTGATTGGTTCTCAGTGAATGTAGGTTTGCGGCAGGGGTGTGTGATGTCTCCATGGTTGTTTAATTTGTTTATGGATGGGGTTGTTAGGGAGGTGAATGCAAGAGTTTTTGGAAAGAGGGGCAAGTATGCAGTCTGTTGTGGATGAGAGAGCTTGGGAAGTGAGTCATTTGTTGTTCGCTGATGATACAACGCTGGTGGCTGATTCATGTGAGAAACTGCAGAAGCTGGTGACTGAGTTTGGTAAAGTGTGTGAAAGAAGAAAGTAAGAGTAAATGTGAATAAGAGCCAGGTTATTAGGTACAGTAGGGTTGAGGGTCAAGTCAATTGGGAGGTAAGTTTGAATGGAGAAAGACTGGAGGAAGTAAAGTGCTTTAGATATCTGGGAGTGGATCTGGCAGCGGATGGAACCATGGAAGTGGAAGTGAATCATAGGGCGGGGGAGGGGGCGAAAATTCTTGGAGCCTTGAAGAATGTTTGGAAGTCGAGGACATTTTCTCGGAAAGCAAAAATGGGTATGTTTGAAGGAATAGTGGTTCCAACAATGTTGTATGGTTGCGAGGCGTGGGATATGGATAGAGTTGTGCGCAGGAGGGTGGATGTGCTGGAAATGAGATGTTTGAGGACAATATGTGGTATGAGGTGGTTTGATCGAGTAGGTAATGTAAGGGTAAGAGAGATGTGTGGAAATTAAAAGAGTGTGGTTGAGAGAGCAGAAGAGGGTGTTTTGAAATGGTTTGGTCACATGGAGAGTATGAGTGAGGAAAGATTGACTAAGAGGATATATGTGTCAGAGGTGGAGGGAACGAGGAGAAGTGTGAGACCAAATTGGAGGTGGAAAGATGGAGTGAAGAAGATTTTGAGTGATCGGGGCCTGAACACGCAGGAGGGTGAAAAGCGTGCAAGGAATAGAGTGAATTGGAACGATGTGGTATACCGGGGTCGACGTGCTGTCAATGGATTGAACCAGGGCATTTGAAGCGTCTGGGGTAAACCATGGAAAGTTCTGTGGGGCCTGGATGTGGAAAGGGAGCTGTGGTTTCGATGCATTATTACATGACAGCTAGAGACTGAGTATGAACGAATGGGGCTTTTGTTGTCTTTTCCTAGCGCTACCTCGCACACATGAGGGGGGAGGGGGTTGTTATTCTATGTATGGCGAGGTGGCGATGGT
>NC_092289.1:12013277-12018277 GCF_036320965.1 Panulirus ornatus | reverse complement strand
GGATGGGTTGGGGAGGCTGCTGTTGTGTGTGAGAGAGAGGGGTTGAGGTGGTGGTGGGGGTTCCATGTCGAGAATTCTAATAAGCTGATAAGCATTGTTGCCCACCCAAAGCCACCCTTCAGGTGTGTGTCAGACCCACCTCCTAGGTTTCATGGGATGAGTCTTATAAGTTAAGACTTTTCTTGCAGCCCATGTAAAGCAAGAATTGATGTTCGTCTATCTGGTTCCTCGTATCTAAAATCGTACGACAATTCTCATTTTGCTTTTCATTAATGATGACTGACTTTCAATGATTATTTGTGTTCTATGGATATTTTACTTTCTAGAGATCCTATGCCAACTGTTAGAGATCTGGTCGTCTGGTTGCGATTGGACCATATTTCAGAAGATTTCTCTTCGATACCTTCCTCGTCTTAGTCACCTTCAACATGGTGTACCTACGTTCAGGAAACTACATCATGCTGCTTTCTGAAGCACAGGTCACAAGTCAAGTGAGGATTGACATGTGTCAGGGAGAGGGGTGTGGTAAGAAACCGTAGTTTTGACTTAAAGGCCAACTCATGGTGTGCTAAAATTGTTATGGGCGTATGGAGAGGATGAGCGAAGAAAGAATCACCTAGAGGATCTGTGTGTCAAAAGTGGAACGAGCAAAAAGGAAGGGATAGAAAAAGAAAGGAATAGAAAAGGAAGGGAATAGAAAAAGAGGAAAATAAACTGAGAAGATAGAACAATGGTATGCAAGGGGCTTTAAGGTATCGGAGATGGAACATTCAGGAGAAATACAATAACATGTATCTATGAGTTATATATGGAGTGACGTACTGTCAATGGGCAACACCTGGAAACACAAAGAAGTCAAGGTAAGACCATGGAGAAGTCTGCGGGGCTTGGCTGTGGAAGATATAGCGTCTTACTTTGGTATATCATATATGATAGCTCGAAATTGGATGTGTGCAAATGAAGCCATTGTTCGTTTGTTCATGACGCTACCACGCTAAGGTGGGAGAAGCAATTAGGCATGGGAAAAGAAATTGCAAAATATCTGTTCTGTTCCACAGAATATGATCATATTTCATTATCATTAGTTATCAGTCAGAGCAGTGGATTTTATTAAAAAGGTGGTGACTGTATTGTTGATTGGTTGGTAAGGTTATATGATGTATGTATGACTCATGGTGAGGTGCCTGAGGATTGGCGAAATGCTTGCATAGTGCCATTGTACAAAGGCAAAGAGGATAAGAGTGAGTGCTCAAATTACAGAGGTATAAGTTTGTTGAGTATTCCTGGGAAATTATATAGAAGGGTATTGATTGAGAGGGTGAAAGGCATGTACAGAGCATCAGATTGGAGAAGAGCAGTGTGGTTTCAGAAGTGGTAGAGGATGTGTGGATCAGGTGTTTGCTTTGAAGAATGTATGTGAGAAATACTTAGAAAAGCAAATAGATTTGTATGTAGCATTTATGGATCTGGGCATATAATAGAGTTGATAGAGATGCTCTGTGGAAGGTATTAAGAATATATGGTGTGGGAGGCAAGTTGTTAGAAGCAGTGAAAAGTTTTTATCGAGGATGTAAGGCATGTGTACGTGTAGGAAGAGAGGAAAGTGATTGGTTTTCAGTGCAATGTTGGTTTGCGGCAGGGGTGTGTGATGTCTCCATGGTTGTTTAATTTGTTTATGGATGGGGTTGTTAGGGAGGTGAATGCAAGAGTTCTGGAAAGAAGGGCAAGCATGCAGTCTGTTGTGGATGAGAGAGCTTGGGAAGTGAGTCAGTTGTTGTTCGCTGATGATACAGCGCTGGTGGCTGATTCATGTGAGAAACTGCAGAAGCTGGTGACTGAGTTTGGTAAAGTGTATAAAAGAAGAAAGCTGAGAGTAAATGAGAATAAGAGAAAGATTATTAGGTACAATAGGGTTGAGGGACAAGTCAACTGGGAGGTAAGTTTGAATGGAGAGAAACTGGAGGAAGTAAAGTGCTTTAGATATCTGGGAGTGGATTTAGCAACGGATGGAACCATGGAAGCGGAAGTAAATCATAGGGTGGGGGAGGGGGCGAAAGGTGGGGGAGCGTTGAAGAATGTGTGGAAGTCGAGAACATTATCTCGGAAAGCAAAAATGGGTATGTTTGAAGGAATAGAGGTTCCAACAATGCTATATGGATGCGAGGCGTGGGCTAAAGATAGAGCTGTGCGGAGGAGGGTGGATGTGCTGGAAATGAGATGTTTGAGGACATTATGTGGTGTGAGGTGGTTTGATCGAGTAAGTAATAATAGGGTAAGAGAGAAGTGTGGTAATAAAAAGAGTGTGGTTGAGAAAGCAAAAGAGGGTGTTTTGAAATGGTTTGGTCACATGGAGAGAATGAGTGAGGAAAGATTGACCAAGAGGATAAATGTGTCAGAGGTGGAGGGAACGAGGCGAAGTGGGAGACCCAATTGGAGGTGGGAAGATGGAGTGAAAACGATTTTGAGTGATCGGGCCGTGAGCACGCAGGAAGGCGAAAGGCGTGCAAAGAATAGAGTGAATTGAAACTATGTGGTATAACGGTGTAGACGTGCTGTCATGGATTGAACCAGGGCATGTAAAGCGTCTGGGGTAAACCATGGAAAGTTGTGTGGGGCCTGGATGTGGAAAGGGAGCTGTGGTTTCGGTGCATTATACATGGCAGCTAGAGACTGAGTGTGAATGAATGTGGCATTTATTGTCTTTTCCTAGCGCTACCTCGCGCACATGCGGGGAAGGGGGTTGTTATTTCATGTGTGGCGGGGTGGCGACAGGAATGAATAAAGGCAGAGTATGAATTATGTACATGTGTATATATGTATATGTCTTTGTGTGTATATATATGTATGCGTTGCGATGTATATGTATGTATATTTGCGTGTGTGGACGTGTATGTATATACATGTGTATGTGGGTGGGTTGGGCCATTCTTTCTTCTGAAAATATATCTGAATATATATATATATATATATATATATATATATATATATATATATATATATATATATATATATATATATATATATATATATATATATATATATATATATATTATCCCTGGGGATTGGGGATTAAGAATACTTCCACGTATTCCCTGCGTGTCGTAGAAGGCGACTAAAAGGGGAGGGAGCGGGGGGCTGGAAATCCTCCCCTCTCGTTTTTTTTTTAAATTTTCCAAAAGAAGGAACAGAGGGGGCCAGGTGAGGATATTCCAAAAAAGGCCCAGTCCTCTGTTCTTAGCGCTACCTCGCTAACGCGGGAAATGGCGAATAGTTAAAAAAATATATATATATATATATATATATATATATATATATATATATATATATATATATATATATATATATATATATATATATATATATATATATATATATATATCATACAAAGCTCCAACAGCCAGGATCGAACCTGGGACCCCTTGTGCAAGAGGCAGGCATGCTAACCGCTAGGCTAAGGGACTGTATAATAGGAAACTATTCGAAATACTAAGTACTCGTAGGGTATTCGAGTACTTAGTATTTCGAATAGTTGTTTCCTATTATACAGTCCCTTAGCCTAGCGGTTAGCATGTCTGCCTCTTGCACAAGGGGTCCCAGGTTCGATCCTGTGTATGTTCTATGAAGGTGCGCGTTCAAATACACTTTATTCGTATATATATATATATATATATATATATATATATATATATATTTATTTATTTATTTATTTTGCTTTGTCGCTGTCTCCCGCGTTTGCGAGGTAGCGCAAGGAAACAGACGAAAGAAATGGCCCAACATACCCCCATACACAATGTATATACATACACGTCCACACACGCAAATATACATACCTATACATCTCAATGTATACATATACATACACACACAGACACATAGATATATACCCATGCACACAATTCACACTGTCTGCCTTTATTCATTCCCATCGCCACCTCGCCCCACATGGAATAGCATCCCCCTCCCCCCTCATGTGTGCGAGGTAGCACTAGGAAAAGACTACAAAGGCCCCATTCGTTCACAATCAGTCTCTAGCTGTCATGCAATAATGCCCGAAATCACAGCTCCCTTTCCACATCCAGGCCCCACACAACTTTCCATGGTTTACCCCAGACGCTTCACATGCCCTGATTCAATCCACTGACAGCACGTCAACCCCGGTATACCACATCGATCCAATTTACTCTATTCCTTGCCCTCCTTTCACCCTCCTGCATGTTCAGGCCCCGATCACACAAAATCTTTTTCACTCCATCTTTCCACCTCCAATTTGGTCTCCCACTTCTCCTCGTTCCCTCCACCTCCGACACATATATCCTCTTGGTCAATCTTCCCTCACTCATTCTCTACATGTGCCCAAACCATTTCAAAACACCCTCTTCTGCTCTCTCAACCACGCTCTTTTTATTTCCACACATCTCTCTTACCCTTACATTACTTACTCGATCAAACCACCTCACACCACACATTGTCCTCAAATATCTCATTTCCAGCACATCCACTCTCCTGCGCACAACTCTATCCATAGCCCACGCCTCGCAACCATACAACATTGTTGGAACCACTATTCCTTCAAACATAACCATTTTTGCTTTCCGAGATAATGTTCTCGACTTCCACACATTCTTCAAAGCTCCCAGGATTTTCGCCCCCTCCCCCACCCTATGACTCACTTCCGCTTCCATGGTTCCATCCGCTGCCAGATCCACTCCCAGATATCTAAAACACTTTACTTCCTCCAGTTTTTCTCCATTCAAACTTACCTCCCAATTGACTTTACCCTCAACCCTACTGTACCTAATAACATTGCTCTTATTCACATTTACTCTTAACTTTCTTCTTTCACACACTTTACCAAATTCAGTCACCAGCTTCTGCAGTTTCTCACATGAATCAGCCACCAGCGCTGTATCATCAGCGAACAACAACTGACTCACTTCCCAAGCTCCCTCATCCACAACAGACTTCATACTTGCCCCTCTTTCCAAAACTCTTGCATTCAC
>NC_092289.1:12000777-12010777 GCF_036320965.1 Panulirus ornatus | reverse complement strand
GGACATCACGCACCCCTGCCGTAAACGAAATTCACTGAGAATCAATCACTCTCCTCTTTTCCTACAAGTGCACATGCCCTACATCCTCGATAAAAGCTTTTCAATGCTTCTAACAACTTACCTCCCACAACATATATTCTTAATCAACTCTATCATATGCCTTCTCCATATCCATAAAATACAGATCCATTTGCTTTTCTAAGTATCTGTCGCAGACATTTTTCAAAGCAAACACCTGATCCGCACATCCTCTACCACTTCTGGAACCACACTGCTCTTCCCCAATCTGATGCTCTGCACATGCCTTCATGATCTCAATCAATACCCTCCCATATAATTTCCCAGGAATACTCATTAAACTAAGACCTCTTTAATCTGAGCACTCACTCTTATCCCCTCTGCCTTTGTACAATGGCACTATGCAAGCATTCCGCCAGTACTCAGGCACCTCACCATGAGTCAAACATACATCAAATACCCTTACCAACCAGTCAATAATAGTCACCCCCTTTTTTAATGAATTCCACTGCAATACCATCCAAACCTGCTGCCTTGCCGGCTTTCATCTTCCGCAAAGCTTTTACTTCCTCTTCTTTGCTTACCAAATCATTCTCTCTAATCCTCTCACTTTGCAAACCACCTGGACCAAAATACCCTATATCTGCCACTCTATCATCAAACACATTCAACAAACCTCCATCTCCTTCTCACAACACCATTACTTGTTATCACCTCCCCATTAGCCCCCTTCACTGATGTTCCCATTTGTTCCCTTGTCTTATGCACTTTATTTACCTCCTTCCAAAGCATCTTTTTATTCTCCCTAAAATTTAATGATACTCTCTCACCCCAACTCTCATTTGCCCTCTTTTTCGCCTCTTGCACCTTTCTCTTGACCTCCTGCCTCTTTCTTTTATACATCTCCCACTCATTTGCATTACTTCCCTGCAAATATCGTCCAAATGCCTATTTCTTCTCTTTCACCAATAATCTTACTTCTTCATCCCACCACTCACTACCCTTTCTAATCTGTCCACCTCCTACGCTTCTCATGCCACAAGCATCTTTCGCAGAAGCCATCATTGCTTCCCTAAATACACCCCATTCCTCCTCCACTCCCCTTACGTCCCTTGTTCTCACCTTCTTCCATTCTATACTCAGTCTCTCCTGGTACTTCCTCATACAAGTCTACTTCCCAAGCTCACTTACTCTCACCACTCTCTTCACACCAACATTCTTTTCTGTAAACCTCAACAAATCTTCACCTTCGACTCCACAAGATAATGATCAGATATCCTTCCAATTGCACCTCTCAGCACATTAACATCCACAAGTCTATTTTACGCGCGCCTATCAATTAACACGTAATCCAATAGCGCTCTATGGCCATCTCTCCTACTTATATACGTATACTTTTGCATATCTCTCTTTTTAAACCAGGTATTCCCAATTACCAATACTTTCTCAGCACATAAATCTACAAGTTCTTCACCATTTTCATTTACAACACTGAACACCCCATGTATACCAATTATTCCCTCAACTGCTACATTACTCACCTTTGCATTCAAATCACCCATCACTATAACCCGGTCTCGTGCATCAAAACCACTAACACACTCACTCAGCTGCTCCCAAAACACTTGCCTCTTATGATCTTTCTTCTCATGCCCAGGTACATATGCACCAATAATCACCCATCTCTCTCCATCCACTTTCAGTTTTACCCAAATCAATCTAGAGTTTACTTTCTTACACTCTATCTCATACTCCCACCACTCCTGTTTCAGGAGTATTGCTACTCCTTCACTTGCTCTTGTTCTCTCACTAACCCCTGACTTTACTCCCAAGGCATTCCCAAACCACTCTCTCCCTTTACCCTTGAGCTTCGTTTCACTCAAAGCCAAAACATCCAGGTTCCTTTCCTGAAACATACTAACTATCTCTCCTTTTTTCTCATCTTGGTTACATCCACACACATTTAGACACCACAATCTGAGCCTTCGAAGAGGATGAGCACTCCCCGCGTGACTCCTTCCTCTGTTTCAACGTTTAGAAAGTTAAAATACAAGGAGCGAACAACAACTGACTCACTTCCCAAGCTCTTTCATCCACAACAGACTTCATACTTGCCCCTCTTTACAAAACTCTTGCATCCACCTCCCTAACAACCCCCATCCATGAACAAATTAAACAACCATGGAGACATCACACACCCCTGCCACAAACCTACATTCAATGAGAACCAATCACTTTCCTCTCTTCTTCCACGTACATATGCCTGACATTCTCGATAAAAACTTTTCACTGCTTCTAACAACTTGCCTCCCACACCATATATTCTTAATACCTTCCACAGCGCATCTCTATCAACTCTATCATATTCCTTCTCCATATCCATAAATGCTACATACAAACCCATTTGCTTTTCTAAGTATTTCTCACATACATTCCTCAAAGCAAAAACCTGATCCACACATCCTCTACCACTTCTGAAACCACACTGCTCTTCCTCAATCTGATGATCTGTACATGCCTTCACTCTCTCAGTCAATACCCTCCCATATATATATATATTTATTTATTTAGCTATTTATTTTGCTTTGTCGCTTTCTCCCGCGTTAGCGAGGTAGCGCAAGGAAACAGACGAAAGAATGGCCCAACCCAACCACATACACATGTATCTACATACACGTCCACACACGCAAATATACATACCTATACATGTCAATGTACACATATATATATATACACAAACATATACATATATACACATGTACGTAATTCATACTGTCTGCCTTTATTTATTCCCATCGCCAACTCGCCACACATGGAATAACAACCCCCTCCCCCCTCATGTGTGCGAGGTAGCGCTAGGAAAAGACACCAAAGGCCACATTCGTTCACACTCAGTCTCTAGCTGTCATGTAATAATGCACCAAAACCACAGCTCCTTTCCACATCCAGGCCCCACAGAACTTCCCAATGGTTTATCCCAGACGCTTCACATGCCCTGGTTCAATCCATTGACAGCACGTTGACCCCGGTATACCACATCGTTCCAATTCACTTTATTCCTTGCACGCCTTTCACCCTCCTGCATGTTCAGGCCCCGATCACTCAAAATCTTTTTCACTCCATCACTCCTCCTCCAATTTGGTCTCCCATTTCTCCTCGTTCCCTCCACCTCTGACACATATATCCTCTTGGCCAATCTTTCCCCACTCATTCTCTCCATGTGACCAAACCATTTCAAAACACCCTCGTCTGCTCTCTCAACCACACTCTTTTTATTTCCACACATCTCTCTCACCCTTACATTACTTACTCGATCAAACCACCTCACACCACATATTATCCTCAAACATCTCATTTCCAGCACATCCACCCTCCTGCGCAGAACTCTATCCATAGCCCACGCCTCGCAACCATACAACATTGTTGGAACCACTATTCCTTCCAACATACCCATTTTTGCTTTCCGAGATAATGTTCTCGACTTCCACACATTCTTCAACGCTCCCAGGATTTTCGCCCCCTCTCCCACCCTATGATTCACTTCTGCTTCCATGGTCCGATCCGCTGCCAGATCCACTCCCAGATATCTAAAACACTTCACTTCCTCCAGCTTTTCTCCATTCAAACTTACCTCCCAATTGACTTTACCCTCAACCCGACTGTACCTGATAACCTTGCTCCCATTCACATTCACTCTCAACTCTCTTCTTTCACATACTTTACCAAACTCAGTCACCAGCTTCTGCAGTTTCTTACATGAATCAGCAACCAGCGAACAACCAAATTCAGTCACCAGCTTCTGCAGTTTCTTACATGAATCAGCCATCAGCGAACAACAACTGACTCACTTCCCAAGCTCTCTCATCCACAACAGACTGCATACCCGCCCCTCTTTCCAAAATTCTTGCATTCACCTCCCCAACAACCCCACCCACAAACAAATTAAACAACCATGGAGACATCACACACCCCTGCCGCAAACCTACATTCACTGAGAACCAATCACTTTCCTCTCTTCCTACACGTACACATGCATTACATCCTCGATAAAAACTTTTCACTGCTTCTAACAACTTGCCTCCCACACCATATATTCTTAATACCTTCCACAGAGCATCTTTATCAACTCTATCATATTCCTTCTCCAGATCAATAAATGCTACATACAAATCCATTTGTTTTTCTAAGTATTTCTCGCATACATTCTTCAAAGCAAACACCTGATCCACACATCCTCTACCACTTCTGAAACCACACTGCTCTTCCCCAATCTGATGCTCTGTACATGCCTTCACCCTCTCAATCAATACCCTCCCATATAATTAACCAGGAATACTCAACAAACTTATACCTCTGTAATTTGAGCACTCACTCTTATCCCCTTTGCCTTTGTACAATGGCACTATGCAAGCATTCCGCCAATCCTCAGGCACCTCACCATAAATCATACATACATTGAATAACCTTACCAACCAGTGAACAATACAGTCACCCCCTTTTTTAATAAATTCCACTGCAGTGCCATCCAAACCTGCTGCTTTGCCGGCTTTCATCTTCCGTAAAGCTTTTACTACCTCTTCTCTATTTACCAAATCATTTTCCTAACCCTCTCACTTTGCACATATATATATATATATATATATATATATATATATATATGTATATATATATATATATATATATATATATATATATATATATATATATATATATATATATATATATATATATATATATATATATATATATATATATATATGTATGTCTGTGCGTGTATATATATGTATACAATGAGATGTATAGGTATGTATGTTTTCGTGTATGGTAGTGTATGTATATACATGTGTATGTGGGTGGGTTGGGCCATTCTTTCGTCTGTTTCATCGCGCTACCTCGCTAATGCGGGGTACAGCGACAAAGGAAAATAAATAAAAAAAAATGAAAATACATATATGTGTGTGTGTGTGTGTTTGTGTGTGTGTGTGTGTGTGTGTGTGTGTGTGTGTGTGTGTGTGTGTGTGTGTGTGTGTGTGTGTGTGTGTGTTTAATTTTTTTGCAACACTTTCCTGCAACACATAAATAGTAATCACACACACACACACACACACACACACACACACACACACACACACACACACACACACACATACAGAAAGCCTTCCCGTCAACCAAACGAATTACTGTACATCGTGAAAAATATCCTCTCCCTGAGCTGCCATTTTCTTGAGGACTGGGACCCCCAGGATGGTGACAAACTGCGGCCACTGGTGGTCCGCAGGCTGCTGCAGCCTACCGCAAGCGGCTGGCTATTGGCCCACACACAGGCCTTTAGACCACACACTTCATTGGCGGCCTTGTTTATGTGGGACCTGCTGACCAGACGGCCACTCCAGTGACGCCCTGATGGACTGGGCTGTGATAACACCTTGAGCTTTATGGCCATAGGAGGAGGGCATGGGTGGAGGAGAGGCCATGGGTGATGGGAGGAAATAGGTGTTGGGGAGGTCATGGATGGAAAGGAGTCCATGGGTAGAAGAGAGTGATGGCATCGATGCAGGGGACGCGATTGGTATGGGTTATGGTTGGCCATGGGAAGGGATGATGGAAGATCATCGGTGCAAAGGACTCCATGGATGGGTGACGGGGTATGATGGGAGGCGATGGGTTGAGGATGGCAGAGGAGACGATGGGTGACGGAGTTAAAGGACGGCGATAGGGTGAGGATGATGGGAAAGACAGTGGTTGAGGAGGGTGGAGGAACTGCCATGGGTTAAGGGAAGATGAATGGGAGAACGTCTGCAGACGGAGGGGAAACATGGGAAACAACCCCACTACTCACCACCAACACCACCACTACTCGTCACCACCTTCACAGCCCCTACTGTGCCTCCTCGCCACCACCACTACCACCACTCCATCAACACGGCCCCTCCACTACATCTACACCCTTACAGCCATTCTGTTTCAGCAGTTCCATCAACAGTCTTCACAGGTGGTGACGCACCAGTTGTTCATGATGCTGCCAAGATGCTTCCACACTGAAGCTATAATTGCCAGAGTCTGTCGGTAAACTTAATCAACACAGTGGCCTGTACTCGAGTTTCCCGCGTGTCTAACATAAGGCAAGATAACTAAAGGCCTTCAGGTCATCTCTCGCTCGGATGCCTTTCAGTGGGTGCCAACAGAGAGAACAAAAATACACAAAGTTTAGTTTCTCCAAAGTCAGGAAGCCCAGATGAATATATCATTTTCGTTGTTATAGAAAACAGGAACAAAAATAAATGTCAAACGTTTGTGAAGACATATATATATATATATATATATATATATATATATATATATATATATTTTTTTTTTTTTTTTTTTTTTTTTTTTTTTATACTTTGTCGCTGTCTCCCGCGTTTGCGAGGTAGCGCAAGGAAACAGACGAAAGAAATGGCCCAACCCCCCCCCCATACACATGTACATACACACGTCCAGACACGCAAATATACATACCTACACAGCTTTCCATGGTTTACCCCAGACGCTTCACATGCCTTGCTTCAATCCACTGACAGCACGTCAACCCCTGTATACCACATGACTCCAATTCACTCTATTTCTTGCCCTCCTTTCACCCTCCTGCATGTGGACGTGTATGTATATGCATGTGTATGTGGGTGGGTTGGGCCATTCTTTCGTCTGTTTCCTTAAGCTACCTCGCTAACGCGGGGGACAGCGACAAAGCAAATGAATATGATATATATATTTATATATATATATATATATATATATATATATATATATATATATATATATATATATATATATATATATATATATAAATATATATATCATATTCATTTGCTTTGTCGCTGTCCCCCGCGTTAGCGAGGTAGCTTAAGGAAACAGACGAAAGAATGGCCCAACCCACCCACATACACATGCATATACATACACGTCCACACACGCAAATATACATACCTATACATCTCAATGTACACATATATATACACACACAGACATATACATATATACACATGTACATAATTCATACTGTCTGCCTTTATTCATTCCCATCGCCACCTAGCCACACATGAAATAACAACCCCCTCCCCCCTCATGTGTGCGAGGTAGCGCTAGGAAAAGACAACAAAGGCCACATTCGTTTACACTCAGTCTCCAGCTGTCATGTATTAATGCACCGAAACCAGAGCTCCCCCTCCACATCCAGGCCCCACAGAACCCTCCATGGCTCACCCCAAACGCTTCACATGCCCTGGTCAATCCATTGACAGCACGTCGACCCCGGTATACCACATCATTCCAATTCACTCTATTCCTTGCACACCTTTCACCCTCCTGCATGTTCAGGCCCCGATCTCAAAATCTTTTTCACTCCATCTTTCCACCTCCAATTTGGTCTCTCACTTCTCATCGTTCCCTCCACCTCTGACACATATATCCTCTTTGTCAGTCTTTCCTCATTCATTCTCTCCGTGTGTCCAAACCATTTCAACACCCCTTCTGCTCTCTCAACCACACTCTTTCTATTACTACACATCTCTCTTTCCCTTTCATTACTTACTCGATCAAACCACCTCACACCACATATTGTCCTCACACATTTCATTTCCAACACATCCACCCTCCTCTGCACAACCCTATCTATAGCCCATGCTTCGCAACCATATAACATTGTTGGAACCACTATTCCTTCAAACATACCCATTTTTGCTTTCTGAGACAATGTTTACGCCTTCCACACATTCTTGAACGCTTATAGGACCTTCGCCTCCTTCCCCTCCCTGTGACACACTTCCGCTTCCATGGTTTCATCAGCTGCTAAGTCCACTCCTAGATATCTAAAACACTTCACTTCCTCCAGTTTTTCTCCGTTCAAACTTACCTCGCAATTAACTTCTCCCTCAACCCTACTGAACCAAGTAACCTTGCTCGTATTCACATTTACTCTCAGCTTTCTTCTTTCACACACTTTGCCGAACTCAGTCACCAACCTCTGCAGTTTCTCATCAGAATCAGCCACCAGTGCAGTATCATCAGCGAACAACAACTGAGTCACTTCCCAAGCCCTCTCATTTACAACAGACTGCATATTTGCCCCTTGCCATTTCCTGCACAAGCGAGGTAGCATCAAGAACAGATGACTAAACCTTAGAGGGAAAATTCGTCACCTGGCTCATTGCTCTGTTCCTTCTTTTGGGTAGTAATACAGGAAGGAGGATTTCCACCCACCTACTTCCACCCCTCATAGTCGCCTTTTACGACATGCAGGAAAGACTTGGGCAGTATTCTTTCTCTCCTCTCCTTAGGATAGAAATATATATCCTAATATAATAATGATAGTGATAATATAATGATGACTATAATAATGATAATGTTAATAGTGATAATAATTATATGAAACGTCTGGGGACAAACCATGGAAACGTCTGCGGGGCCTAGATGTGGATAAGGAGCTGCGGTCCCTGTGCCTTACACATGACAGCCAGAGAAGCTGAGGGTGAACAAATGTGACCTCCTTTGTTTTCCTGGCATTACCTCACTGAAGCGGGGGGCAGCAATGCTGTTTACTGTTGATAGGGGTGGCGCCAGGAATGGATGAAGGCAAGCAAGTTTGAATATGTACATATGTATATATGTATATGTCTGTGTAAGTGTATGTATATGTGTATATGTTGATATGCGTATGTATGCATATATATGCATGTATGGGCATTTATGTATATATGTGTGTATATGAGTGGATAGGTCATTCTTCGTCTGTTTCCTGGCACTACCTTGCTGACACGGAAAACAGTAGTAGAAATATATAAACAAAAATGTTCTTATTTTATTTATTTATTTTGCTTTGTCGCTGTCTCCCGCGTTTGCGAGGTAGCGCAAGGGAACAGACGAAAGAAATAGCCCAACCCACCTCCATACACATGTATATACATACACGTCCCCACACGCAAATACACATACCCATACATCTCAATGTACTCATATATATACACACACAGACATATATATATATATATATATACACATGCACACAATCCACACTGTCTGCCTTTATTCGTTCCCATCGCCACCTCGCCACACATGGAATAACATCCCATGTAGCGAGGTAGCGCCAGGAAAAGACAACAAAGGCCACATTCGTTCACACTCAGTCTCTAGCTGTCATGCAATAATGCCCTAAACCACAGCTCCCCCTCCACATCCAGGCCCCACAGAACTTTCCATGGTTTACCCCAGACGCTTCACATGCCCTGATTCAACCCATTGATAGCACGTCGACCCCGTTATACCACATCGATCCAATTCACTCTATTCCTTGCCCGCCTTTCACCCTCCTGCATGTTCAGGCCCCGATCACTCAAAATCTTTTTCACTCCATCCTTCCACCTCTAATTTGGTCTCCCACTTCTCCTCGTTCCCTCCACCTCCGACACATATATCCTCTTGGTTAATCTTTCCTCACTCATTCTCTCCACGTGCCCAAACCATTTCAAAACACCCTCTTCTGCTCTCTCAAACACACTCTTTTTATTTCCATACATCTCTCTTCCCCTTACATTACTTACTCGATCAAACCACCTCACACCACATATTGTCCTCAAACATCTCATTTCCAGCACATCCACCCTCCTGCGTACAACTCTATCCATAGCCCACGCCTCGCAACCATGCAACATTGTTGGAACCACTATTCCTTCAAACATAGCCATTTTTGCTTTCCGAGATAATGTTCTCGACTTCCACACATTCTTCAAGGCTCCCAGGATATATATATATATATATATATATATATATATATATATATATATATATATATATATATATATATATATATATATATATATACATATATTTTTTTTTCATACTACTCCCTATTTCCCGCGTTAGGTTTGGATGGTATTGCAGTGGAACTTATTAAAAAAGGGGGTGACTTTATTGTTGACTGGTTGGTAAGGTTATTCAATATCTGTAT
>NC_092289.1:11940777-11993277 GCF_036320965.1 Panulirus ornatus | reverse complement strand
TACTCTATTCCGTAGAACAGATAGATATATTGATTTTCGTCATATATGTTTTGGCAGATATAATCGGTGGTAGAGTTGCCATTATTAAGGTCCAGTGATGCAGAGAAATGCAAAGAGCTTGTAGAATTCTGAAGTCAATTCTCTTTCTTAGATAAGAGTATCTTTATCACCCTTGGTGATGTATGATGTATAGCACTGTATTTTTTCATCTGAATCTGAATTGCTGGAGAATTTCATATGGCACCTTCGTTGCCTGCTGACCTGTGAACCTCTTCCAGTGTCGACACCTTCACATCCCCTGGTGAAGCTTGCCCACTGTCCAATGAACCACCTCCAGTGTCGACATCTTCACATCCCTTGGTGAAGCTTACCCACTGTCCACTGAACCACCTCCGGTGTCGACACCTTCACACCCCCTGGTGAAGCTCATCCACTGTCCACTGAACCACCTCCAGTGTCGACATCTTCACAACCCTTGGTGAAGCTTACCCAATGTCCTCTGAACCACCTCCGGTGTCGACATCTTCACAACCCCTGGTGAAGCTTACCCAATGTCCTCTGAACCACCTCCGGTGTCGACACCTTCACACCCCCTGGTGAAGCTCATCCACTGTCCACTGAACCACCTCCAGTGTCGACATCTTCACAACCCCTGGTGAAGCTTACCCAATGTCCTCTGAACCACCTCCGGTGTCGGAACCTCAATTCCTTGTAGAACTTATATACTGTCCTCTGAACCATCTCCGTTGTGGAAGCCTCTACCCCCTGGCGTGCTCACCCACTCGACTCTGAACCACCTTCAGTATCGGAACCTCATCACCTGATGTAACTTACCTACTGTCTTCTCTGCCAAAGGAAAATGATAAGATATGTGTAAATGAATTTCCCACATTGCTCGTGGAGGGCGTTGCTTCGAACGCTGGTGGGGCCGTGGGTCATGTTGGCCCTGTGCGGGCCTCTCTGACACCTGGAGGCAAGAAAATTTCTCCATTATTGCGCTTGACAGAGACTGTAACGAAAATCTCACCCACTCCTCTCAATCTTGGTGAACGTGTTCTCTCAAGCATCTTCATCATCTCTGAAACGAATAAATGAAGATGAAATGATTCAGCTTTCACCTGAGGATACCTATAGCCTAAAAAAAAAACTTGATTTTTTGGGGAAAGTTCTCTTGAAAATCCCATTGCGTCGCCTGGACTAACGACGAGCAGTTGACTTCACAATCCCAATTCCGTCAGACCACTTAGAAATTAGCCACCGAGAGCCAGCGGGAACACGTCAGCCACCCACTCCATCAAGATGCTCTCCAGTAGGCTTCATCTGAAGTTCTCTGAAACCTTAACAGCTCAGGGGAAGCCTCAAAAGCAATTCGAGGCTCAACGAAGCCTCAGCAACCTAGAAGAGGGTCTTAGCAGCCAATTGGAAGCCTTAACTGCCCATCGGAGTCTCAGTAGTCTAGGGGAAGCCTCAGCATCCAAAGAGAAGGCTTCAGAAAACCAAGGAAGCGTTAGCAGCTCGAAAAATCCTCAGCAGTCCGGGGGAAGCCTCAAGAGCCCAGAAAAAGTCTTAGTAGCCTGAGGCAAGCCTCGGCAGCACGAAGTAAGCCTCGGCAACTCAGGAGAAGCCTTAGCAGCCCAGGGGGGAGGCCTCATCAGCCTAGAGGAAGATTCGGGAGCGAGAGATTTAGCCTACCATACACACAGGTCCTGCAGGGCCTTACCCGTGGCCAGGGCCGAGCCTTACCCGTGGCCAGGGTCGAGCCTTGCCCGAGGCCAGGGCCGAGCCTTACCCGTGGCCAGGGCCGAGCCTTACCCGTGGCCAGGGCCGGGCCTGAACATGGCCAGGGCCGAGCCTTACCCGTGGCCAGGGCCGAGCTTTACCCGTGGCCAGGGCCGAGCCTTACCCGTGGCCAGGGCCGGGCCTGAACATGGCCAGCACCTTACACATTACAGCAGTAAACACCAGAGCCCGTCAGCCGCCTCTCGCCTGTCCCTTAAATCACCTGCGTGCCGTACTTTCCTGTCAAACACAAGTTTACTGTGTCGTTAAGGTCGTAAATCCCAAGTAATGTTAGCGTTAGTATGACCCAATGACTAATAAAACATATACTAATTTTTTCCTTTATCATTAAAGCCAAGGAGGTGTAGCTCTTTTTTTTTCTTTTCTTTTTTTTTTTACAGATTTCCATAAATTATTTTCTCTCGTACGTGCCGACGGCGTACACCAATAGTTTCATGTTCCTGGCGGGGAAGTAGCGAGGCTACGGATGTCCGCCTACCTCCAAGTGCTTTCTCCTCCTCAATGTCCATGACTTCAAATGTATTATATAGAAAAGAGAATATAGTGATCAGATTATATGATATAAGGCTCAGTAATGGTGATATAGACACTGTGGGTCCGTCTTATAGACATTATGTGTGTGTGTGTGTGTGTGTGTGTGTGTGTGTCTGGGTGTGTGTTTTGTGTGTATATGTGTATGTATGTGTGTGTATGTGTGTGTGTGTGTGTGTGTGTGTGTGTGTGTGTGTACCTCTTGTTACCTAACCCCCCACCCCCAACACCACCTCCCAAGCGGAAGTTAGGATTCGTCTGAGCCTCGTACCCTACAGGACTTGGGTCATGACTTTCGTCGGCAAATAAGATAATTTTTTTTTTCGTCATTAAACTTGAGGAAATGTTAATGGCAAAAGTAAACAATAAATTCCCTAATTACAACGGTGTGTCTTGAGGGCTGAAGATGTCTCCCTTGTGGGGTTGGCGGGCGGGTCTGTGTCGTCGAGAGGGAAGGAGGGAAGGAGGGAGTATAAGACTCTTCGTCAGGATCCAGCGTGGAGCATGATGGTGGCGGCATCTGGCGGATAATGGCCGTGTTATCTTAACCTCACCTGACGTCTCATTTCTTGGTGGAAGGGGGGGCGGTCGCCTCGGCCTCGGTCGTAATCTGTGACAAGCGTTCGTGAAATACTTGAACCCTCCCTCCCTCCCTCCCTCCCTTCACTCCTCCTTTACCCTCCCTCCCTCCCTTCACTCCTCCTTTACCCTCCCTCCCTCCCTTCACTCCTCCTTTACCCTCCCTCCCTCCCTTTAAACAACCACTCCCCCCCCTACCCTCCACCCCCTTTCCCAACACGGTCGCGAGTGACAATGCAGTGCGCTCCAGTCCGCCTCTCTCTCTCTCTCTCTCTCTCTCTCTCTCTCTCTCTCTCTCTCTCTCTCTCTCTCTCTCTCTCTCTCTCTCTCTCTCTCTCTCTCTCTTTACAGGGAGACGGGAGAAGTGTTGATCTAAACAAAGAACTTCCACTTGGGGGAAAAGAAGGTCCAATTTTTTTTCTTTTTCAAACGTTTCTAAAATGACGGTCCGTGGGCCTCCAGACGAGGATGACTTGAGCGTCTGATAAAGAAAAATAAGAGATAGTAACTTTCGGTGTGGCAGACACGACGAGTCGGTGAAATTCAAAACTTGTTGAAATATTTAATCTTGGAGATATCTGGGACAGGGGTCTCGGTGGGGCGACCCCGGTAATGGCGCGGGGACAGTAAAAACAATGGCTGATATGACCTGGCCAGCTGGCACGCTAGGCAAACACTAACTCTCCCAACCCCACCACATGACCACGGATTGGGCCATATATATATATATATATATATATATATATATATATATATATATATATATATATATATATATATATATATATATATATATATATTTTTTTTTTTTTTTTCTTTCTTTCAAACTATTCGCCATTTCCCGCATTAGCGAGGTAGCGTTAAGAACAGAGGGCTGGGCCTTTGAGGGAATATCCTCACCTGGCCCAATTCTCTGTTCCTTCTTTTGGAAAATTGAAAAAAAAAAAAAAAAAAAAAAATATATATATATATATATATATATATATATATATATATATATATATATATATATATATATATATATATATATATATATATATATATATATATATATATATTCCTATGAGTCCACGGGGAAAATGAAACACGAAAAGTTCCCAAGTGTACCTTCGTGTAATAATCACATCATCAGGGGAGACACAAGAGAGAAATATAACAGTCAGTTGATATACATCGAAGAGACGAAGCTAGGACACCATTTGGTAAACATGTGATTATTACACGAAAGTTCACTTGGGAACTTTTCGTGTTTCATTTTCCCCGTGGACTCATAGGAATATCTTGATCACGCGCAAAATTGTGATCCTTTCCAATATATATATATAAATATATATATATATATATATGTATATATATATATATATATATATATATATATATATATATATACATATATATATATATTTTTTTTTTTTTTTTTGCTTTGTCGCTGTCTCCCGCGTTTGCGAGGTAGCGCAAGGAAACAGACGAAAGAAATGGCCCAACCCACCCCCATACACATGCCTTGATTCAATCCACTGACAGCACGTCAACCCCGGTATACCACATCGCTCCAATTCACTCTATTATTTGCCCTCCTTTCACCCTCCTGCATGTTCAGGCCCCAATCACACAAAATCTTTTTCACTCCATCTTTCCACCTCCAATTTGGTCTCCCTCTTCTCCTCGTTCTCTCCACCTCCGACACATATATCCTCTTGGTCAATCTTTCCTCACTCATTCTCTCCATGTGACCAAACCATTTCAAAACACCCTCTTCTGCTCTCTCAACCACGCTCTTTTTATTTCCACACATCTCTCTTACCCTTACGTTACTTACTCGATCAAACCACCTCACACCACACATTGTCCTCAAACATCTCATTTCCAGCATATCCATCCTCCTGCGCACAACTCTATCCATAGTCCACGCCTCGCAACCATACAACATTGTTGGAACCACTATTCCTTCAAACATACCCATTTTTGCTTTCCGAGATAATGTTCTCGACTTCCACACATTCTTCAAGGCTCCCAGAATTTTCGCCCCCTCCCCCACCCTATGATCCACTTCCGCTTCCATGGTTCCATCCGCTGCCAGATCCACTCCCAGATATCTAAAACACTTCACTTCCTCCAGTTTTTCTCCATTCAAACTCACCTCCCAATTGACTTGACCCTCAACCCTACTGTACCTAATAATCTTGCTCTTATTCACATTTACTCTTAACTTTCTTCTTTCACACACTTTACCAAACTCAGTCACCAGCTTCTGCAGTTTCTCACATGAATCAGCCACCAGAGCTGTATCATCAGCGAACAACAACTGACTCACTTCCCAAGCTCTCTCATCCCCAACAGACTTCATACTTGCCCCTCTTTCCAAAACTCTTGCATTCACCTCCCTAACAACCCCATCCATAAACAAAATAAACAACCATGGAGACATCACACACCCCTGCCGCAAACGTACATTCACTGAGAACCAATCACTTTCCTCTCTTCCTACACGTACACATGCCTTACATCCTCGATAAAAACTTTTCACTGCTTCTAACAACTTGCCTCCCACACCATATATTCTTAATACCTTCCACAGAGCATCTCTATCAACTCTATCATATGCCTTCTCCAGATCCATAAATGCTACATACAAATCCATTTGCTTTTCTAAGTATTTCTCACATACATTCTTCAAAGCAAACACCTGATCCACACATCCTCTACCACTTCTGAAACCACACTGCTCTTCCCCAATCTGATGCTCTGTACATGCCTTCACCCTCTCAATCAATACACTCCCATATAATTTACCAGGAATACTCAACAAACTTATACCTCTGTAATTTGAGCACTCACTCTTATCCCCTTTGCCTTTGTACAATGGCACTATGCACGCATTCCGCCAATCCTCAGGCACCTCACCATGAGTCATACATACATTAAATAACCTTACCAACCGGTCAACAATACAGTCACCCCCTTTTTTAATAAATTCCACTGCAATACCATCCAAACCTGCTGCCTTGCCGGCTTTCATCTTCCGCAAAGCTTTTACTACCTCTTCTCTGTTTACCAACTCATTTTCCCTAACCCTCGCACTTTGCACACCACCTCGACCAAAACACCCTATATCTGCCACTCTATCATCAAACACATTCAACAAACCTTCAAAATACTCACTCCATCTCCTTCTCACATCACCACTACTTGTTATCACCTCCCCATTTGCGCCCTTCACTGAAGTTCCCATTTGCTCCCTTGTCTTACGCACTTTATTTACCTCCTTCCAGAACATCTTTTTATTCTCCCTAAAATTTAATGATACTCTCTCACCCCAACTCTCATTTGCCCTTTTTTTCACCTCTTGCACCTTTCTCTTGACCTCCTGTCTCTTTCTTTTATACGTCTCCCACTCAATTTCATTTTTTTCCCTGCAAAAATCGTCCAAATGCCTCTCTCTTCTCTTTCACTAGTACTCTTACTTCTTCATCCCACCACTCACTACCCTTTCTAATCAACCCACCTCCCACTCTTCTCATGCCACAAGCATCTTTTGCGCAATCCATCACTGATTCCCTAAATACATCCCATTCCTCCACATATATATATATATATATATATATATATATATATATATATATATATATATATATATATATATATATATATATACATATATATATATATATATATATATATATATATATATATATATATATATATATATATATATATATATATATATATATATATATATATATATATATATATATATATATATATTATTCCCTGGGAAAGGGGAGAAAGAATACTTCCCACGTATTCCCTGCGTGTCGTAGAAGGCGACTAAAAGGAAAGGGAGCGGGGGGCTGGAAATCCTCCCCTCTCTCTTTTTTTTTTTTCTCCAAAGGAAAGAACAGAGAAGGGGGCTGGATGAGATGTTTCCTCAAAGGCCCAGTCCTCTGTTCTTAACGCTACCTCGCTGACGCGGGAAATGGCGAATAGTATGAAAGAAAAGAAAGAATATATATATATATATATATATATATATATATATATATATATATATATATATATATATATATATATATATATATATATATATATATATATATATATATATATATATATATATATATATATATATATATATATATATATATATATATATATATATACATATATATATGGTTATGATAATAATGATGATAATGATAATGATGATGATGATTATGATAATGATGATAATGACAATGATGATGATAATGATGATGATGATAATGATAATAATGATGATGATGATGATGATGATGATGATGATGATGATGATAATGATGATAATGATAATAATGATGATGATGATGATGATGATTATGATGATGATGATGATGATTATGATAATGATGATAATGACAATGATGATGATAATGATGATGATGATGATAATGATGATGATGATAATGATAATAATGATGATGATGATGATGATGATTATGATGATGATGATGATGATGATGATGATGATAATGATAATAATGATGATGATGATGATGATTATGATGATGATGATGATGATGATGATGATAATGATAATAATGATGATGATGATTATGATGATTATGATGATGATGATGATGATGATGATAATGATAATAATGATGATGATGATGATGATGATGATTATGATGATGATGATGATGATTATGATAATGATGATAATGACAATGATGATGATAATGATGATGATGATGATAATGATGATGATGATAATGATAATAATGATGATGATGATGATGATGATTATGATGATGATGATGATGATGATGATGATGATAATGATGATGATGATAATGATAATAATGATGATGATGATGATGATGATTATGATGATGATGATGATGAGGATGATGATGATGATGATGATTATGATAATGATGATAATGACAATGATGATGATAATGATGATGATGATGATAATGATGATGATGATAATGATAATAATGATGATGATGATGATGATGATGATGATGATGATGATGAGGATGATGATGATGATGATAATGATAATGATGGTTACGATAATAATGATTATGATAATGATAATGACAATGATGATGATAATGATGATGATGATGATAATGATGATGATGATGATAATGATGATGATGATAATGATAATAATGATGATGATGATGATGATGATTATGATGATGATGATGATGAGGATGATGATGATGATGATAATGATAATGATGGTTACGATAATAATGATTATGATAATGATAATGACAATGATGATGATGATGATAATGATAATGATGATGATGATGATTATGATGATGATGATAATGACAATGATGATGATGATGATGATGATGAGGATGACATGAAGCGTAAGCCGGAGTCAGTAGGAGGTGGCCACGCAGCGGGACGCAGACCCCCCACAGTGTCGGTGGGAGAGGGTGGCCAGCTGACATGGGACCGGCCGGGCTGCTCTCCCTCTCCCGCTCTTCTGTTCCATCACATCTTATCTACTCGTGATCATATGGGAGGGGAGGAAAAATATGTGTATATATATGTCTATAAAAGAGGAGCATTGTGTAGGGGGACGATTTGTATCACTGTTTTCGTACGATCGAACTGGTGATTAATGGCACACAGGGTGGGTTGGTAGGAGGGTGGGTGGGAGGGAAAGGAGAGGGTGTGGTGGGGTAGCGGTGGGTAGGAGGAGGAGTGGGTGTGGTGGGTTGGGGGTTTGGGTAGGAGGAGGAGGAGGAGGAGAGACCGTAGAGGCTTGAGCACCATCAATATGTCTTGGTAGCTTTCATATCTAACGAGTTACATTGACAATAAACTCTCTGGGTAATGAAGAGGGATTGAGCCCAGATAATGGGGGGAGGGGAATTATAATGCAGTGCAGAGGCCGTGCGATTCATTATAAGCAAAACCCACCCACCACCACCAAGAGACGAGGCTAAGTTTACCCCCGCCAGGCCACTAGGAGAGGGAAGAAGGGTGGGAGAAAGGTGGGGAAGGGAAGGGAGTGAGTAGCACGGGGGATCCTCCACCATAACCCGGTCCTCATCCCCCTCCCACGTCACTACTACCACTACCAGCACAACCACTAAGGCTCTGGCTGGACTGGCAACATTGCAGATGACGCGATCAACGCCTAAGGAGTTTAGCAAAGTGTGATATCATAGGTTTTTTTTTCTTTCTTTCTTTACAGTAGCTGAAGTATATATATATATATATATATATATATATATATATATATATATATATATATATATATATATATATATATATATATATATTATGAAAGAGGGATGAAAGGCTATTATATCCTCTGGTTGTTAGATGATGGAAGGGGGGTGGTTAAATATGTGCAGTAACTGACGAAGTCAGCGTCCGAGAGCTTAATTGTTCATAATGAGGTGTTTAGCGCCTGTATCACCGCTAGATTAGCTTTGGTGTTCTCTGCTTTAAGGTGCGTCTTGTCTCATGTCTCTCATGTACCTCTGGGGCTAATTATCTCTCCTTATATATTCTCTGTCTGTCTATCTGTCTGTCTGTCCTGTCTCTCTCTCTCTCTCTCTCTCTCTCTCTCTCTCTCTCTCTCTCTCTCTCTCTCTCTCTCTCTCTCTCTCTCTCTCTCTCTCTCTCTCTCTCTCTCTCTCTCTCTCCTGAAGCCGTCTACCACCCACCCACCCAACCAGCCTAAGCCACTCACCGCCCATCGTCCCCTCAATGAGACTTAATATCTCCACCACTCACACCCACCCCGTCATCTTCTCTCACTACCCACAGCAACCTCTCACCACCAACAACAACCTCTAACCACCAACAACAACCTCTCACCACCCACAGTAACCTCCCTACGCACAGCAACCTCTCCACCCACAGCAACCTCTCTACCCACAGCAACCTCTCACCACCAACAGCAACCTCTCACTACCCACAGCAACCTCTCACCACCCACAGCAACCTCTCACCACCCACAGCAACCTCTCCACCCACAGCAACCTCTCTACCCACAGGAACCTCTCACCACCACAGCAACCTCTCACTACCCACAGCAACCTCTCACCACCCCAGCAACCTCTCACCACCCACAGCAACCTCTCACTACCCACAGTAACCTCTCACTACCCACAGCAACCTCTCACCACCAACAGCAACCTCTCACTACCCACAGTAACCTCTCACCACCCACAGCAACCTCTCACCACCCACAGCAACCTCTCACTAACCACAACAACCTCTCACCACCCACAGCAACCTCTCACCACCCACAGCAACCTCTCACTAACCACAACAACCTCTCACCACCCACAGCAACCTCTCACCACCCACAGCAACCTCTCACAACCACAGCAACCTCTCACTACCCACAGTAACCTCTCACTACCCACAGCAACCTCTCACCACCCACAGCAACCTCTCACCACCAACAACAACCTCTCACTAACCACAACAACCTCTCACTAACCATAGCAACCTCTCACTAACCACAACAACCTCTCATCATTCTAAGCAACCCCTCAGCACCCACAAGAACCTCTCACCATCCATAACAACCTCTCTCACCACCCACTACACCCTCCGCTATGCACCCATTTCCCAGTCTGCCACCCATTACCTCGTCTGCCATCCACTTTACCCTTAGCTGTGTCACCCACCACCAGTTACACGAACCACCACCAACTATATTAACCGCAACCAGCTACACTAACAACCACCAGCTACCCTAACCACCACCAGCTACACTTACCACCACCATCCTCATCACTAGACAAGTTGCACCACCAGCTACACCACACACTACCAGCTATGATATCCACCACCAGCGACATCCCCATCACCAGCTACATCATCAGCTATACAACCACCAAAGTCTACAGATTAAGTGGTATAGCTGAGGGTGAGTGATTGCAGCTGGTGGTGACTGATGGTTGTTATAGCTGGTGATGGGTAGCGTGGCTGGTGGTATTGCTAATGATGGGTAGCGTGGCTGGTGGTGTAGCTGATGATGGGTAGCGTGGCTGGTGGTGTAGCTGATGATGGGTAGCGTGGCTGGTGGTGTAGCTGATGATGGGTAGCGTGGCTGGTGGTGTAGCTGATGATGGGTAGCGTGGCTGGTGGTGTAGCTGATGATGGGTAGCGTGGCTGGTGGTGTAGCTGATGATGGGTAGCGTGGCTGGTGGTATTGCTAATGATGGGTAGCGTGGCTGGTGATGTAGCTGATGATGGGTAGCGTGGCTGGTGGTGTAGCTGATGATGGGTAGCGTGGCTGGTGATGCAGTAGATGACTGGTAGAGAGTAGTGTAGCTGGTGATGGATGGTGTAGTTGGTGGAGAGTAGTGTAGCTGCTGGTGGTGGATGGTGTAAGTAGTGGAGAGCAGTGTAGCTGGGGTTGGGAAGCATAGTTGATTGAGAATAGTGTAGCTGGGGTTGGGAAGTATTGTTGATTGAGAATAGTGTAGCTGGGGTTGGGAAGTATTGTTGGTGGAGAATAGTGTAGCTGGTGGTGGGAAGCATAGTTGACTGAGAATAGTGTAGCTGGGGTTGGGAAGTATTGTTGGTGGAGAATAGTGTAGCTGGGGTTGGGAAGTATTATTGGTGGAAAATAGTGTAGCTGGGGTGGGAAGTATTGTTGGTGGAGAATAGTGTAGCTGGGGTGGGAAGTATTATTGGTGGAGAATAGTGTAGCTGGGGTGGGAAGTATTGTTGGTGGAGTATAGTGTAGCTGGAGGGTGGGAAGTATTTTCGGTGGAGAATAGTGTAGCTGGAGGGTGGGAAGTATTGTTGGTGGAGAATAGTGTAGCTGGTGGTAGTGTAAGGCAGGTGGTGCTAGTGTGGGGTAGGCAGCAGCTCGTGTCAGTGTGCGGTAGGCAATTATGCGACGAAGTACGAGAGACCAGTCAGTAACCTGCCCCTCACTCGGCTTGCATCATTCTCATTCTGACGTCTCAATATCTCATCTCACCACCAGCTACATCAGGACATCCAGGAACCAGGAGCCAACGAGGAGCGATAATAGCTCTCCTGTCATAAGCTTGGAGACAGCTGAACTGAGAGCAGCCACTTCGTTGAACTTATCCTCCACAATCGGTCTTTGAAACCTGGGCATCAAACATGGATTGCCTGGACAACACCAGACGAGGATTCACCCCTGTCATATATCTTGACGTTAGCGTCACTTCCCATTCTACGAGGCAAACCATTCACCTCGTGCGATCATAACTGATCAGGTTGGCTGCGTGTGTCGGCTGAAGGAGAGCCCATGTTGGATCGTCTTCATTCGTATAAATCAAATTGCTTATTTACCACAGCTGACTTGCATTTAGAAACTTACATTTATTTTTGTTTTGTATTATTGTGGATATGCACTTCATGCTTATCACAAGTGACTATTCTCTTATCAATAATATATATAGTGTATAATATATATATATATATATATATATATATATATATATATATATATATATATATATATATATATATATATATATATATATATATATATATATATATATATATATATATATATATATATATATATATATATATATATATATATATATATATATATATACATATATATATATATGTATATGCCTTCTCCAGATCCATAAATGCTACATACAAATCCATTTGCTTTTCTAAGTATTTCTCACATACATTCTTCAAAGCAAACACCTGATCCACACATCCTCTACCACTTCTGAAACCACACTGCTCTTCCCCAATCTGATGCTCTGTACATGCCTTCACCCTCTCAACCAATACCCTCCCATATAATTTACCAGGAATACTCAACAAACTTATGCCTCTGTAATTTGAGCACTCATTCTTATCCCCTTTGCCTTTGTACAATGGCACTATGCAAGCATTCCGCCAATCCTCAGGCGCCTCACCATGAATCATACATACATTAAATAACCTTACCAACCAGTCAACAATACAGTCACCCCCTTTTTTAATGAATTCCACTGCAATACCATCCAAACCTGCTGCCTTGCCGGCTTTCATCTTCCGCAAAGCTTTTACTACCTCTTCTCTGTTTACCAAATCAATACAATAAATATACATATATATATATATATATATATATATATATATATATATATATATATATATATATATATATATATGTATATATATATATATATATATATATATATATATATATATATATATATATATATATATATATATATATATATATATATATATATATATATATATGAATACTATTTATTTATTTATTTATTTTGCTTTGTCGCTGTCTCCCGCGTTAGTGAGGTAGCGCAAGGAAGGAGACGAAAGAATGGCCCAACCTACCCACATACACATGTATATACATACACGTCCACACACGCAGATATACATACCTATACATTTCAACGTATACATATATATATATATATATATATATATATATATCTATATATATCTATATATATATATATATATATATATATATATATATATATATATATATATATATATATATATATATATATATATATATATATATATATACACACAGACATATACAAATATACACATGTACATAACTCATACTGTCTGCCTTTATTCATTCCCATCGCCACCCCGCTACACATGAAATAGCAACCCCCTCAACCCAAATGTGTGCGAGGTAGCGCTAGGAAGACAACAAAGGCCCCATTCGTTCACTCAGTCTCTAGCTGTCATGCAATAATGCATCGAAACCACAGCTCCCTTTCCACATCCAGGCCCCACAGAACTTTCCATGGTTTACCCCAGACGCTTCACACGCCCTGGTTCAATCCATTGGCAGCACGTCGACCCCGGAAACCACATCGTTCCAATTCACTCTATTCTTTGCACACCTTTCACCCTCCTGCATGGTCAGGCCCCGATCACTCAAAATCTTTTTCACTCCATCTTTCCACCTCCAATTTGGTCTCCCACTTCTCATTCCCTCCACCTCCGACACATATATCCTCTTGGTCAATCTTTCCTCACTCATTCTCTCCATATGACCAAACCATTTCAAAATACCCTCTTCTGCACTCTAAACCACAATTTTCTTTATTACCACACTTCTCTCTTAACCTATTATTACTTACTCGATCAAACCACCCCACACCACATATTGTCCTCAAGCATCTCATTTCCAGCACATCCACCCTCCTCCGCACAACTCTATTCATAGCCCACGCCTCGCAACCATACAACATTGTTGGAACCACTATTCCTTTAAACATACCCATTTTTGCTTTCCGAGATAATGTTCTCGACTTCCACACATTCTTCAACGCTCCCAGAACTTTCGCCCCTTCCCCCAACCCCTATGACTCACTTCCGTTTCCATGGTTCCATCCGCTGCCAGATCCACTCCCGGATATCTAAAACACTTCACTTCCGCCAGTTTTTCTTCATTCAAACTCACCTCCCAGTTGACTTGACCCTCAACCCTACTGTACCTAATAACCTTTCTCTTATTCACATTTACTCTCAACTTTCTTCTTTCACACACTTTACCAAACTCAGTCACCAGCTTCTGCAGTTCCTCACATGAATCAGCCACCAGCGCTGTATCATCTGCGAACAACAACTGACTCACTTCCCAAGCTCTCTCCTCCACAGCAGACAGCATACTTGCCCCTCTTTCCAAAACCCTTGCATTCACCTTCCTAACAACCCCATCCATAAACAAATTAAACAACCCCAGCCGCAGACCGATCCTCGCTGGGAACCAATCCCTCTCCTCTCTTCCTACTCGTACATATGACTTACATCCTTGATAAAAACTTTTCACTGCCTCTAGCAGCTTTCCCCCCCCCCCCCCCCCCACACCATATACTCTTAAGACCTCTCTTCTACAAATAATCCAATGCACTCATACGCTGACGACTTAACAATGCAATCATCCACATACTTCAATTCTGCTCCCTCCTCTCTCACTCGAGTTGCATCTCGTATTGACACAGCTTCCTCAATAAACTCAGAGACTTGGACGGGATATCTCAGTGGGGTACACAAAATCTTGTTAACTTTAATGCCTCTAAGACCCAATTTCTACCCAACTCTCTATCGAAACTTCTCACAACACTCGTCTTTTATTTGACTGTTCTGTAATTCTACCTCTTGACTCAGTGAACATATTTGGTATTACTGTTACATCCACTCTCTCTTGGACACCCCACATTACAGGAATAGCTGGCTAAGTCTGCATCAAAGAAACTGGGTGTCCCATTTAGATGTCGAATCTTCTCATCTGAACAGTTGCTCGGTTTATACAAAGGATTGATTCGTCATTGTATGGATTACTGCTTTCACATTTGGGGTGGTTCTAGCTCTGCATCCTTACTTGACAGAGTTGAATCGAAAGCGGTCCGACTTATAAACTGCTCCTGGCTAACTTCCATACTTAACCCCCTTGCACTGCGCCTCAGTGTTATTTCACTTTCCCTCTTCTATAGGTATTACTTTGGTTTTTACTCCGAAAGCTAGCTGCTTGTGTGCCTACACCACTAGCTATACCACGCAATACTCGGCAAGCTGCTGCGTCACACGATTGTGTGGCCATCAGCAACTCAAGGGTGGGCCGTTTTGACATCTACCTCTTTCCCTACACTTCGCATCTTTGGAACTCTCTAAATTCTCATATCTTTCCGAGTAACTATGATCTGGCACATTTCAAAAGACAGGTTTTCACTTTCTCAAAATTTCCCAAATACTTTCCCTTGTCCTTTCTTTTCCCGTTTGATAATTCCCAAATATACTCCAATTAAGGCCAGGTCTTGATGATGTGGACTGGAGCTTTAAACATGAAAAAAGACATAATTGTGTTAATTGTACGATTGCTGATTAGTTCCCAACAGGCTCAGGCGTACCTGTTACAACGACAGATGACTTTGTAACAATAGATATCGTACTTGTTACAACGATAGCTAAATGGTACCAGCAGATGGTGCACTCGTTACAATTAAAGCACCTGTTACAACGATAGCTAACTGGTACCAACAGGTGTTGCAAATGTTACAACGAGAACTGACAGTTACAAACAGATATCGCACCCGTTACAAGAACAAACCCTGACTGGTTTGTGTGTGTGTGTGTGTGTGTGTGTGTGAGTGTGTGTGTGTGTGTGTGTGTGTGTGTGTGTGAGTGTGTGTGTGTGTTTGTGTGTGTGTGTTTGTGTGTGTGTGTGTGTGTGTGTGTGTGTGTGTGTGTGTGTGTGTGTGTGTGCAAACTTAGGTTTTAAGACATGATACATATAAAGAAAGTTAAGAGTCGAAGCAATACATAGCGTTAGTGATATGGCCTTGATAAGTGCATGCTATTGCCCGTTCAGTCTCAGCTAACATACAAATCATAGAAGAATTCACGTCTACATCATCGTAGTTTCCCTCGGTAGCTGTAGCGCTAACATCATCCTAACTTATTCCATATATAGATAGATATAAAAAAAAGGAAGAATAAGATACGCCAACCTAGACAGTAAGATAAAGATATCTCTAAGAGCGAGTTAATTATCAACCAGACACCCTCACACCAACATCTGTAAACAATATTTGTTAAGCATAAGACATGTGTCTTAATTCTAATAAGTGTGAAATTAGCAAGGAAAGAGTAGAAGACGTCAGAGAAGTTCACTCATGTAAAAAAGGCAGTAATATATATATATATATATATATATATATATATATATATATATATATATATATATATATATATATATATATATATATATATATATATATATATATATATATATATATATATATATATATATATCCCTGGGAATAGGGTAGAAAGAATACTTCCCACGTATTCCCTGCGTGTCGTAGAAGGCGACTAAAAGGGAACGGAGCGGGGGGGCTGGATATCCTCCCCTCTCGCTTTTTTTCTTTTTATTTTCCTAAAAGAAGGAACAGAGAAGGAGGCCAGGCGAGGATATTCCCTCAAAGGCCCAGTCCTCTGTTCTTAACACTACCTCGTTATCGCGGGAAATGGCGAATAGTATGAAAGAAAAGAAAGACATATGGGTAAAACTGAAAGTGGATGGAAAGGGATGGGTGATATACACCTGGGCATGAGAAGAAACATCATGAGAGGCAAGTGTTTTGGGAGCAGCTGAATGAGTGTTATAGTAGTTTTGATGCACGAGACCGGGTTATAGTGATGGGTGATTTGAATGCAAAGGTGAGTAATGTGGCAGTTGAGGAAATAATTGGTGTACATGGGGTGTTCAGTGTTGTAAATGGAAATGGTGAAGAGCTTGTAGATCTATGTGCTGAAAAAGGACTGATGATTGGAAATACCTGGTTTAAGAAGAGAGATATATATAAGTATACGTATGTAAGTAGGAGAGATGGGAAGAGAGCGTTATTGGATCACGTGTTAATTGATAGGCGCGCGAAAGAGAGACTTTTGGATGTTAATGTGCTGAGAGGTGCAACTGGAGGGATGTCTGATCATTATCTTGTGGAGGCGAAGTGAAGATTTGTAGAGGTTTTCAGAAAAGAAGAGAGAATGTTGGGGTGAAGAGGGTGGTGAGAGTGAGTGAGCTTGGTAAGGAGACTTGTGAGAGGAAGTACCAGGAGAGACTGAGCACAGAATGGAAAAAGGTGAGAACAAAGGACGTAAGGGGAGTGAGGGAGGAATGGGATGTATTTAGGGAAGCAGTGATGGCTTGCGCAAAAGATGCTTGTGGCATGAATAGCGTGGGAAGTGGGCAGATTAGAAAGGGTTGTGAGTGGTGGGATGAAGAAGTAAGATTATTAGTGAAAGAGAAGAGAAAGGCATTTGGACGATTTTTGCAGGGAAATAATGCAAATGAGTGGGAGATATATAAAAGAAAGAGACAGGAGGTCAAGAGAAAGGTGCAAGAGGCGAAAAAGAGGGCAAATGAGAGTTGGGGTGAGAGAGTATCATTAAATTTTAGAAGAATAAAAAGATGTTTTGAAAGGAGGTAAATAAAGTGCGTAAGATAAGGGAGCAAATGGAAACTTCAGTGAAGGGGGCTAATGGGGAGGTGATAACAAGTAGCGGTGATGTGAGAAGGAGATGGAGTGAGTATTTTGAAGGTTTGTTGAATGTGTTTGATGATAGAGTGGCAGATATAGGGTATTTTGGTCGAAGTGGTTTGCAAAGTGAGAGGGTTAGGGAGAATGCTTTGGCAAACAGAGAAGAAGCTGTAAAAGCTTTGCGGAAGATGAAAGCCGGCAAGGCACTGGGTTTGGATGGTATTGCAGTGGTATTTATTTAAAAAGGGGGTGACTGTATTGTTGACCGGTTGGTAAGGTTATTTAATGTATGTATACTCATGGTGATGTGCCTGAGGATTGACGGAATGCTTGCATAGTGCCATAGTACTAAGGCAAAGGGGATAAGAGTGAGAGCTCAAATTACAGAGGTATAAATTTGTTGGGTATTCCTGGGAAATTATATGGGAGGGTATTGATTGAGAGGCTGAAGACATGTACAGAGCATCAGATTGGCGAAGAGGAGTTCGCTTTCAGAAGTGGTAGAGGATGTGTGGATCAGGTGTTCGCTTTGAAAAACATGTGAGAAATACTTAGAAAAGCAAATGGATTTGTATGTAGCATTTATGGATCTGGAGAAGGCATATGATAGAGTTGATAGAGACGCTCTGTGGAAGGTATTAAGAATATATGGTGTGGGAGGTAAGTTGTTAGAAGCAGTGAAAAGTTTTAATCGAGGATGTAAGGCATGTGTACGTGTAGGAAGAGAGGAAAGTGATTGGTTCTCAGCGAATGTTTGTTTGTGGCAGTGGTGCGTGATGTCTCCATGGTTGTTTAATTTGTTTACGGATGGGGTTGTTAGGAAGGTGAATGCATGAGTTTTGGAAAGAAGGGCAAATATGCAGTCTGTTGTGGATGAGAGAGCTTGGGAAGTGAGTCAGTTGTTGTTCGCTGATGATACATCGCTGGTGGCTGATTTGGATGAGAAACTGCAGAAGCTGGTGACTGAGGTTGGTAAAGTGTGTGAAAAAAGAAAGCTGAGAGTAAATGTGAATAAGAGCAAGGTTATTAGGTACAGTAGAGTTGAGGGACAAGTCAACTGGGATGTAAGTTTGAATGGAGAAAAACTGGAGGACGTGAGGTGTTTTAGATATCTGGGAGTGGATTTGGCAGCGGATGGAACCATGGAAGTGGAAGTGAATCATAGGGTGGGGGGTGGGGGCGAAAGTTCTGGAAGTGTTGAAGAATGTGTGGAAGTCGAGAACGTTATCTTGGAAAGCAAAAATGGGTATGTTTGAAGGAATAGTGGTTCCAACAATGTTATATGGTTGCGAGGCGTGGGCTATGGATGGAGTTGTCGGGAGGAGGGTGGATGTGCTGGAAATGAGACATTTGAGGACAATATGTGGTGTGAGGTGGTTTGATGGAATAAGTAATGGAAAGGTAAGAGAGATGTGTGGTAATAAAAAGAGTGTGGTTGAGAGAGCAGAAGAGGGTGTTTTGAAATGGTTTGGTCACATGGAGAGAATGAGTGAGGGAAGATTGACCAAGAAGATATATGTGTCAGAAGTGGAGGGAACGAGACGTGGGAGACCAAATTGGAGATGGAAAGATGGAGTGAAAAAGATTTTGAGTGATCGGGGCCTGAACATGCAGGAGGTTGAAAGGCGTGCAAGGAATAGAATTGAAACGATGTGGTATACCGGGGTCGACGTGCTGTCAATGGATTGAACCAGGTCATGTGAAGCGTTTGGGGTAAACCATGGAAAGTTTTGTGGTGCCTGGATATGGAAAGGGAGCTGTGGTTTCGGTGCATTATACATGGCAGCTAGAGACTGTGAACGAATGTGGCCTTTGTTGTCTTTTCCTAGCGTTATCTCGCGCACATACGGGGGGAGGAGGTTGTCATTTCATGTGTGGCGGGTTGGCGACGGGAATGAATAAGGGCAGACTATGAATTATGTACATGTGTATATATGTATATATCTGTGAGTGTATATATATGTATACGTTGAGGTGTATGGGTATTTATATGTGCTGTATGTGGACGTGTATGTATATACATGTGTGTGTGGGTGGGTTGGGCCATTCTTCCGTCTGTTTCCTTGCGGTACCTCGCTAACGCGGGAGACAGCGATAAAGTATGATAAAATATATATATACATATATATATATATATATATATATAGGGAGAATAAAAAGATGTTCTGGAAGGAGGTAAATAAAGTGCGTAAGACAAGGGAGCAAATGGGAACTTCAGTGAAGGGCGCAAATGGGGAAGTGATAACAAGTAGTGGTGATGTGAGAAGGAGATGGAGTGAGTATTTTGAAGGTTTGTTGAATGTGTTTGATGATAGAGTGGCAGATATAGGGTGTTTTGGTCGAGGTGGTGTGCAAAGTGAGAGGGTTAGGGAAAATGATTTGGTAAACAGAGAAGAGGTAGTGAAAGCTTTGCGGAAGATGAAAGCCGGCAAGGCAGCAGGTTTGGATGGTATTGCAGTGGAATTTATTAAAAAAGGGGGTGACTGTATTGTTGACTGGTTGGTAAGGTTATTTAATGTATGTATGACTCATGGTGAGGTGCCTGAGGATTGGCGGAATGCGTGCATAGTGCCATTGTACAAAGGCAAAGGGGATAAGAGTGAGTGCTCAAATTACAGAGGTATAAGTTTGTTGAGTATTCCTGGTAAATTATATGGGAGGGTATTGATTGAGAGGGTGAAGGCATGTACAGAGCATCAGATTGGGGAAGAGCAGTGTGGTTTCAGAAGTGTTAGAGGATGTGTGGATCAGGTGTTTGCTTTGAAGAATGTATGTGAGAAATACTTAGAAAAGCAAATGGATTTGTATGTAGCATTTATGGATCTGGAGAAGGCATATGATAGAGTTGATAGAGATACTCTGTGGAAGGTATTAAGAATATATGGTGTGGGAGGAAAGTTGTTAGAAGCAGTGAAAAGTTTTTATCGAGGATGTAAAGCATGTGTACGTGTAGGAAGAGAGGAAAGTGATTGGTTCTCAGTGAATGTAGGTTTGCGGCAGGGGTGTGTGATGTCTCCATGGTTGTTTAATTTGTTTATGGATGGGGTTGTTAGGGAGGTAAATGCAAGAGTTTTGGAAAGAGGGGCAAGTATGAAGTCTGTTGGGGATGAGAGAGCTTGGGAAGTGAGTCAGTTGTTGTTCGCTGATGATACAGCGCTGGTGGCTGATTCATGTGAGAAACTGCAGAAGCTGGTGACTGAGTTTGGTAAAGTGTGTGGAAGAAGAAAGTTAAGAGTAAATGTGAATAAGAGCAAGGTTATTAGGTACAGTAGGGTTGAGGGTCAAGTCAATTGGGAGGTGACTTTGAATGGAGAAAAACTGGAGGAAGTGAAGTGTTTTAGATATCTGGGAGTGGATCTGGCAGCGTATGGAACCATGGAAGCGGAAGTGGATCATAGGATGGGGGAGGGGGCGAAAATTCTGGGGGCCTTGAAGAATGTGTGGAAGTCGAGAACATTATCTCGGAAAGCAAAAATGGGTATGTTTGAAGGAATAGTGGTTCCAACAATGTTGTATGGTTGCGAGGCGTGGGCTATGGATAGAGTTGTGCGCAGGAGGATGGATGTGCTGGAAATGAGATGTTTGAGGACAATGTGTGGTGTGAGGTGGTTTGATCGAGTGAGTAACGTAAGGGTAAGAGAGATGTGTGGAAATAAAAAGAGCGTGGTTGAGAGAGCAGAAGAGGGTGTTTTGAAGTGGTTTGGGCACATGGAGAGGATGAGTGAGGAAAGATTGACCAAGAGGATATATGTGTCGGAGGTGGAGGGAGCAAGGAGAAGAGGGAGACCAAATTGGAGGTGGAAAGATGGAGTGAAAAAGATTTTGTGTGATCGGGGCCTGAACATGTAGGAGGGTGAAAGAAGGGCAAGGAATAGAGTGAATTGGAGCGATGTGGTATACCGGGGTTGACGTGCTGTCAGTGGATTGAATCAAGGCATGTGAAGCGTCTGGAAAGCTGTGTAGGTATGTATATTTGCGTGTGTGGACGTATGTATATACATGTGTATGGGGGGGGGGGGTTGGGCCATTTCTTTCGTCTGTTTCCTTGCGCTACCTCGCAAACGCGGGAGACAGCGACAAAGTATAAAAAAAAAAAAAAAAATATATATATATGTGTGTGTGTGTGTGTGTGTGTGTGTGTGTGTGTATGTGTGTGTGTATGAATATTGGACAATAGCATGTTTACCAAATGGCGTCCTAGCTTCGTCTCTTCGATGTATATGAACTGACATATTTCTCTCTTGTTTCTCCCCTGATGATGTGATTATAACACGAAAGTGCACTTGGGAACTTATCGTGTTTCATATTACCCGTGGACTCATAGGAACATATATATATATATATATATATATATATATATATATATATATATATATATATATATATATATATATATATATATATATATATATATATATATATATATATACGTATATATATATATATATATATATATATATATATATATATATATATATATATATATATATATATATATATATATATATATATATATATATATATATATATATATATATATATATATTGTGATGACCACACTAGTTCGTGATGATAGCTATGAGGGTGAAATCACAATTCAGTCGTTTAGATAATTCCATTCAACTTGTATTTTTCAAGACATGCAGCATTACATGTTTTACGGAGACAATCCCCCTCATCAGATGTAAACAACTCAAAAGTTCTTAAATCCCAACACCAACACACAGACTCCACCTTGTCATCGCCATACTAAGGTATACACTTGTCTGATGGTTAGAGGACAAGTGGGGGAGGGGGGCCCAGTGGCTATGGTGGCTGTGGTGAATAGGTTGGTCTGGGTACTGAGATGTGTGTTCAACTACTTTTCTTATGTTATCGTTTCTTGATATACTTTTTAGAATGATTTGGTTGATAATTGCATGTGCGTTAAAGTTAGATAGGGACAAATTAAAGTTCTTAGTATTAGCAATTAAGACAGAATCAATGACGTCACGTGTAGCATAATCAGACGTGGAGTTCAGTGTAACTGGGTTGTTAAGGTCTACAGGATGATCGTTTTCAAGCCAATGTTTAGCGATCGCAATTTTTGTGGTCGCCTCTGCGTACTGAATGACTGTGCCAACACCATCTCTTGGCCAATGTAAACATCTTTAAATGCCTTTACATTTGACGGCGTAAACACTCCTAGTTCTGATAATTGGGCCTAATTTTGATTTAGGGTTTACGATAGATTTATTATGCTGGAACGCAACATCAAAGGCACTGTCTCCTTTTTTTCTATTGTACTTGTCTTACATTAACTAAGTTGAGAGAATAGGGCAACACCAAAGATTTGGTACTATCGTCCTTTTCACATTTTTGTTCCTAGATGCATAAAATGTCTTCCTGGCTCTCCAGTAGCCTTGCTTGCAATCCACTTTGGAAAATGATGAATATATGTCTCAGCGTTGGTAGGTTTCCTGTGGATCTTAAAGGATATGTGATCAGATTCTCTAGTTATCAACACATCAAGAAACAGCAATTAACCTTTTCTTTTCCCCATGAAATCTTCAATTTGATGATGGGGCCATCATGGGACCACACCATCATCGAAATATCTGAGCCAGACTTTTGGATGGTTACTGACCGATGTTACAATTTCAGTCTCAAAGAATTCCATTAATAAGTAACTGCGAATGTGACTAAGAGGACTTCCCATGGGAAGACCAAAGTTCTGACTATAGATTACCTTCATCATCTTGGAAAACATTATTGGAAACTCAAAGCTGTGCTAAGACTATGAATGTTTTTATGGGCAGGGGCAAGGCAAGACTGAAATCAGGCAATTCCCTCCTTAGGTATGCGATGGTCTTTTCAATGGGGACTTTAGTGAATAGGGAATTCATTTCAAAACAAATGAGTTTATGTTCAGGCAAAATAATGTTCCTAGCTTTTTTTTTCTCTTTCAAAATCTAATCTATTCATAACATGCGTGGAGAGATTATTCCTTGAACATGACTAAGGTGTTTAGCTAACCATTTGGATGATTCATAACAAGAAGAATTAACATAGAAGATAATTTATCTGAGGAGACATCCATCTTTGTGAGGTGAGACCATCTACATAAGGAAGAGAGGGATTAGCTATCCTTACTGCCCACATATTCCCTGCGTGTCGTTGAAGGCGACTAAAAGAGGAGGGAGCGGGGGGGGCTGGCAATCTTCCCCTCCATATTTTACTTTTCCAGGAGAAGGAACAGAGAGGGGAGGGGGGGGGGGTGAGAATCTTTCCCTCTAAGGCTCAGTCATCTGTTCTTAACGCTACTTCGCTAACGCGGTATATGGCGAATATGTATGATGAAAAAATATCCCTGAGGTAGAGGAGAAAGAATTCTACATCCGTGTTCCCCACAAGTCGCAAAAGGCGACTGAAGGGGGAAGGAGTTGGTGGGTGGGGAGGGGTGTTGGAAACCCTCCCCTTCTTATATTGGAATTTCTAGAAAAGGAAAAAGGAGTCAAACGTGGAGTGCTCATCCTTCTTGAAGGCTCAGACTGGGGTGTCTGAATGTGTGCGGATGTAACCAAGATAAGAAGAGGTGAGAGATAGGTAGTATGTTTGAGGAAAGAAACCTGAATGTTCTGGCTCTGAGTGAAACGAAGCTCAAAGGTAAAGGGGAAGAATGGTTTGGAAACGCCCTTAGAATTAAGTCAGGAGTTGGTGAAAGGACAAGAGATAAGGAGGAAGCGGCGCTACTCCTGAAGCAGGAGTTGAGGAAGTGTGTGATAGAGTGTAAAGAAATAAATTCTAAGTTCTTGATTCACACACACACACACACACACACACACACACCACACACAACACACACACACACACACACACACACACATATATATATTATATATATATATATAATATATATATATATATATATATATATATATATATATATATATAATGTATTATAACCCAAGACTCGTAGATCATACTGAAAACTGAGAATTATCTTAAACAGCACAACGTAGAGAGAACGAATATCGAAACTTAATGTGGCTAACGACGCTTTTCTAAAATATACAAACTGGGATGTAAGGAAGGGAGGTAGACGTTGTGAGTATGACTGTGGGCTATATTGCCCAGGCCTTTGGCTGTGGGAGGGGAGAGAGGGAGAGTACCTGTGTCTGTCATTGATGGAAGAGAGGCGGGTTCCGCTGCACCTCCAGAAACACACCTGCAGATAAGAGCATAATATATACAACCGAGTTCCGATTTTACGTCGAAGTCAATTTTCTTTTTTCTTTTAAGGATTTGTAAAGTTAAAGGAAAGATATTGTAGAAGGAGAGGGAGTGTTTGAAAATGGCTGATGGTGGAGGGTGATGGAATGTTAGTATATAGAAGGTAAGGGAGGGAAGAGAGGTAAGTTATACAGATGGTGCAAATGAGAGACTTAAGCTGGAGCTGAGGATGTACCCTCACTCTGAACCTGTACCGTGCTGGTGCTGATGTTCTCTCCCTCTGAACTGTACCGTGCTGGTGCTGATGTACCCTCACTCTGAACTGTACCGTGCTGGTGCTGATGTACCCTCACTCTGAACCTGTACCGTGCTGGTGCTGATGTTCTCTCACTCTGAACTGTACCGTGCTGGTGCTGATGTACCCTCACTCTGAACTGTACCGTGCTGGTGCTGATGTACCCTCCCTCTGAACTGTACCGTGCTGGTGCTGATGTTCTCTCACTCTGAACTGTACCGTGCTGGTGCTGATGTACCCTCACTCTGAACTGTACCGTGCTGGTGCTGATGTACCCTCCCTCTGAACTGTACCGTGCTGGTGCTGATGTACCCTCACTCTGAACTGTACCGTGCTGGTGCTGATGTACCCTCACTCTGAACTGTACCGTGCTGGTGCTGATGTACCCTCACTCTGAACTGTACCGTGCTGGTGCTGATGTACCCTCCCTCTGAACTGTACCGTGCTGGTGCTGATGTACCCTCCCTCTGAACTGTACCGTGCTGGTGCTGATGTACCCTCACTCTGAACTGTACCGTGCTTGGTGCTGATGTACCCTCCCTCTGAACTGTACCGTGCTGGTGCTGATGTACCCTCCCTCTGAACTGTACCGTGCTGGTGCTGATGTTCCCTCACTCTGAACTGTACCGTGCTGGTGCTGATGTACCCTCACTCTGAACTGTACCGTGCTGGTGCTGATGTACCCTCCCTCTGAACTGTACCGTGCTGGTGCTGATGTCCCTCCCTCTGAACTGTACTGTATTGGTTCTGAGGATGTACCCTCCCTCTGAACTGTACCGTGCTGGTGCTGATGTACCCTCCCTCTGAACTGTACTGTATTGGTTCTGAGAATGTACCCTCCCTCTGAACTGTACCGTGCTGGTGCTGATGTACCCTCCCTCTGAACTGTACTGTATTGGTTCTGAGGATGTACCCTCCCTCTGAACTGTACCGTGCTGGTGCTGATGTACCCTCCCTCTGAACTTTACCGTGCTGGTGCTGATGTACTCTCACTCTGAACTGTACCGTGCTGGTGCTGATGTACCCTCACTCTGAACTGTACCGTGCTGGTGCTGATGTACCCTCACTCTGAACTGTACCGTGCTGGTGCTGATGTACTCTCACTCTGAACTGTACCGTGCTGGTGCTGATGTACCCTCACTCTGAACTGTACCGTGCTGGTGCTGATGTACCCTCACTCTGAACTGTACCGTGCTGGTGCTGATGTACCCTCACTCTGAACTGTACCGTGCTGGTGCTGATGTACCCTCACTCTGAACTGTACCGTGCTGGTGCTGATGTACCCTCCCCCTGAACTGTACCGTGCTGGTGCTGATGTACTCTCACTCTGAACTGTACCGTGCTGGTGCTGATGTACCCTCACTCTGAACTGTACCGTGCTGGTGCTGATGTACTCTCACTCTGAACTGTACCGTGCTGGTGCTGATGTACCCTCACTCTGAACTGTACCGTGCTGGTGCTGATGTACCCTCACTCTGAACTGTACCGTGCTGGTGCTGATGTACCCTCACTCTGAACTGTACCGTGCTGGTGCTGATGTACCCTCACTCTGAAGTGTACCGTGCTGGTGCTGATGTACCCTCACTCTGAACTGTACCGTGCTGGTGCTGATGTTCTCTCACTCTGAACTGTACCGTGCTGGTGCTGATGTACCCTCACTCTGAACCGTACCGTGCTGGTGCTGAGGATATATCCTCCCCCTGAACTGTACTGTGCAGGTTCCGACGTTGTAGCCTCCCCTTGACCTGTACCGTGCTGCATCCTGAGGTTTCCACCTCCTGAAGTCTAAGTGTACCGTGGTGTACCCCTTCCTCTCCCATGTGAACTTGGGTTTCCTCGGCCGTTCCCTCAGCTCTCGCCATACCGTGGTGTACCGTGGTGCCCTCTTGCCTCCCCTCAGCTCTCGCCGTACCGTGGTGCACCGTGGTATGCCCTCTTGCCTCCCCTCAGCTCAAGATGTGCGTTGGTGCACCCCTGTCCTCTAGGTGTACCGTGGTGTACCATTTCCCTGGATGTACCATGGTGTACATTACCTCCTCTGGATGTACCATGGTGTAGCCCATCCCCGGAATGTAATATGGTGTACCTCTCCCCTGGGTGTACCATGTTGTACCCTCTCCTCTGGGTGTACCGTAATATGCCCCTTATCTTGGGGTGTTATGTGGTGTACCCTGGGTGTGCCTCACTCCCTGGACGTACCGTGGTGAGGTGGTAGCAGGACAAACACCCAGGTGTCGACAGTGGGTCATCCACGATAACCCTTCCCTGGGCGGCGCCTCTGTCTACGTCCCTCCTCCCTCTACTGTGTCCTGCCGCCCACCACGCCCTTCTCTTTCCACCGCCCAACACGCCTTCCACCTCTGTACCGTCTACCACGTCTTCCCTCTCTCTGTTGCTCACCACGCCCCCTCCTCCCACCAACACCTTGCCACATACACAACGTCCTCCTCCTTGCCCATACTACGCCCCCTTCCCTAACACACCCACACCGCCCCCAGACTTGCCACACACACCACGCCCCCCCACCTTGCTACACCCACGTCACGCCCCCCCCCTCCTCCCCCACCTTGCCACTCCCACACCACGCCCCGACCTTATCATATATTTCCTATTTCATCATTGTCCACATTCCTATACACTGCCTATCCTCTACCCAGGTCTCGTTTCTCCTGTCTTCATAGCGTCTCCCACTCCCCCTTTTTTCTCCCTGCAGCTCTTATCTCCAACCATTCTCCCTCGCTGACCACCTCCACCACTACCATCACCACTACCAGGTCTCTCCCGACTCCCGTCTTCACACCTTCTCCTCCTCTGAAATACATCCTCCTGTCCGTATCTTTGTATCTACCGCCCTCGTCCCTCTTTATCCATGTCAGCTCGAACCCTTCCCGCCCCCTGCCTACCACTACTACAACTACCTCCACTACCACCACAACCGCTACCACCATCGGTCCATAACCACCAGATCGATCCTCATCACTACTGACCACTCACACGTCACCTAGGTCGCCCAGATCCTCCCTCCTCACCACACACTACTCTCACATCATCCAGGTCGCCCAGGACTCGCCCGAGACACTCATGCTTCGACCAGAGGATCCCTATATGTTTCCACACACCCAACACACTCCTCTCGAGCCTCTGTCACCCTGTCCTCCCTTCTTCAGGCATATCGTCGCTTCTATCACAGCCATTCCTCACCCCGGTTGCAGGACCCCCCACGTGGACCCCGTCAGGAGAGAGCTCTCCCCCAAGGGACTCGTTATGGGAGAGACAGAAGATACGGCCCGTGTTTGCGAGATAGGAAACAAATTGTCTGAACATAAGTCGAGGTGGTCGGGTGGCCCGATGATAGTAGCTTGCCACACCTGTCACGCCCACACACCCTCTCCACTCTATGTGCATTTTGAGGTCATTACTTAAGTCTCGCTCGGTGTCTCAGGGCGAGACGTATTGTGTGTGTGTGTGTGTGTGTGTGTGTGTGTGTGTGTGTGTGTGTGTGTGTGTGTGTGTGTGAAGGTGGCTGGAAGATAGATGGTGTTGTTGGTCGTTGCAGCACACCTTCCCGACACGTGTGATGCAGACGACCACGCCTGATGGGGATGTGGTCGTCCGCACCACCAACACCGCCCGTCAGTCGGCCGCGACCCCAATCTAAGGTATCTGTGAACTGTGGAATCTGATTCGCTTGTTGCGGTGACTGATTTAGATCATCTTAGAAATCGGCGCCAGTGAGGGTATAAGAAGTACAAGACTCGGATCTTCTGAGTCCCTGGAGACGACTGTGGGTGTGGGTGGCAGCGTCACTCTCCCCGAGATGCACACCCACGTCTGTGGATGTGGGTGGCAGCATCACCCTTGCGAAGGACATCCAGATCAAGTGTCTGTAGGTGGCGTATCACCCAACCCCAGAAGCACACCCACATCAGGTTCCTGTGGATAGGTGGGTTGGGAAGGAACGAGTGGAAGACTAATCAACCCAGATTGCTTGACAGTGAGGAACTATAGGACTCTTAATCCTATAGATCATAATGTGTGGAAAAAAAAAGAAGAAATGCATTGTTTGAACACCTCTTCCCTTTTTCTATTCGACGCGCATACAATAAACTTAAGACCCAGAATAGACGAGAATCGGGCTATAAACTTCTCGAGGAGGTGTGTGTATGTGGCAGTAATGTAGCTGGGGAGGACGGAGGGGAGGGGCCGCGTCCCTACAACACCCACTGATAAAGTGGGAGTGGAAGTGGTTGGTGGAGGTGGCCCGTCGGGTCGCCCTCCCTCGCCTGGACGACACGGCACAAAAATGTTGTTTGTATGAAGTGTTTCGAGTTTATGCCCCCGATCCTGGCCTCAAGGGGGGAGAGAGAGAGAGAGAGAGAGAGAGAGAGAGAGAGAGAGAGAGAGAGAGAGAGAGAGAGAGAGAGAGAGAGAGAGAGAGAGAGAGAGAGAGAGAGAGAGAGAGAGAGAGAGAGAGAGAGAGAGAGAGAGAGAGAGAGAGAGAGAGAGAGAGAGTTGCATAGATACACAGACCACACAGACCCAAGATCCAAGAGAGGCAGTCTGGCCTCAATGCTAAGAAAAAAGAGAAAGAAAGAACAGGACTCTTATCAGAAATAGAAGAAAAGGATAACAAAGTAAAGGCTCCCTCCCAACCCTCCACTCCCTCCGGCACAAACCGGCAGGAAAACTGGTAGAAAAAAATACCTTGCAGGATTGATAAGCCTGAAGGAATTTTTTATAGGAAAGTCATAATGCAGAATGAACATGTATATGTCATGCATCCCATCACCAATGTTATGCATCCCATCACCAATGTTATGCATCCCATCACCAATGTTATGCATCCCATCACCAATGTTATGCATCCCATCACCAATGTTATGCATCCCATCACCGATATCATGCATCCCATCACCAATGTTATGCATCCCATCACCGATATCATGCATCCCATCACCAATGTTATGCATCCCATCACCGATATCATGCATCCCATCACCAATGTTATGCATCCCATCACCGATATCATGCATCCCATCACCAATGTTATGCATCCCATCACCAATGTTATGCATCCCATCACCGATATCATGCATCCCATCACCAATGTTATGCATCCCATCACTAATATCATGTATCTCTTCACTTTTTGTAATAAAGACAATACAAAGGATAAACTTGACCTCCAGCCTCTTAACACACCTATATTATTCCTGATGTTGAAGAATAACACAGTAATTCCTAATCATTATCACAAAGCAGATGAAATGGGTTAATTACTGTCACCATAATACCGCAACATGGCTAAGGAGAGATCAGAGGTTGAGAAGGTAGCATGATGTACCGCTGCGTTAGGATGACTGATCAGGTGAATCATTCAACACAGGAGAGTGACAAGTGATGATCAAACCTAATTTTGAAGATAGTAATCAAGGGTGTTGCTCCGAACAACATTTTCTGGGAGCTTATCCCGTACATTAATAATGTCGCTTGTAAAAAGAAATTATTTCGTTCAGTCTAGATTAACTCGGTGACTTCTAAGTTTTACTCCATTTTCTCTCGTCGGTGATGCTGGCGCTACTGTAAAGAAATGTTCAATATCGATGCTGTTGAATCCTTGACGTATTTTGAAATGTTCTGCTAATTTCCCCCGAGGCGCCTCTTGCTAAGGGAGAACAAGTTTAATTCCTTTCAATCTCACCTCATATACTTTGCTAAGCAAGGAAGGAATCAATCTAGTGGCTCTTTGTTGCACTGCTTCCAATCTAAGACTGTCCTTGAATAAGCGAAGGTTCCAAAACTGCACTACATGTTCAAGGTGTGGTCTAACTAGACTTAGGTATAGTGGCAATACCACATCCTTGCTTATGTACGTGCAGGTGTGAGATTCACAGGGGAAGACGTGTCTTTGGAGCGGCGAGGACGATGATGTCTTCCTCTCTATATAAGAGAGATAGGAAGGGATGGTAAGATACGCTGGGGTTTTGAAAGGGACGCATGGAGGGAGAGAGGAAGATGGGGTGCTGTGATGGGTATGGTGGCGGAGATAGGGAGGATCAACTCGCTAATTTGAGGTTCATATGAAGGTCAAGAAGAGAGGCACGTTGGCTCTAGAGATTATAAGAATGTGGGGTTCACATTAAAGACCAGGGAAGGCGCAGTGATGTGGGGTAAGTGGGACGGAGAGTTTATAAAAGACCTGATTGTCCATTACGAGGTTATCTGTTGGAGGGCAATAGTTAGTGCCCCGTGGCTATCATCTCACTTATGTAAGACAATGGATAGTAAAGCAGAAGGCGCCTTCTCCCATCCACCATTCCCTCTAGCACAACAGGTCAATACCTGAGAGAAGGAACCTCACTTAGTATGGGGAGAATATTCTGCCGTGGAAATTCTATAGGGAAGTGTGAACAGGGCACCTGCAGCTTCGGAGTTGTGCCTCATGCGGGAGCAGAGTAAGGCACGCATCTCTGGGAACACAACATCCTCGGCGACGCTCTGTTCTTGTCCGTACGCTGATGATGGTACAGCTTCATCGGAGATGCCTTCTCGCTCGTGGTGTAATCACCTGCGGGCGGAATCAGCTGCCACGCATAGATGTGGTTACTCTCTGTGGTTACTATTGTGATTACTGTGTGACTACCATTTATGATTACACTGTATGATTACTGTTTGTGATTACAATGTGTAATCATTATTTGTGATTACTAAGGGTGATTGCTATATGTGATTATCATGTGTGATTATCAATTGTGATTACAATGTGTAATTACTATTTGTGATTACTAAGCGTAATTATGATTTGTGATTATTATGTGTGATTAACATTTGTGATTACAATGTGCAATTACTATTTGTGATTACTAAGCGTGATTATGATTTGTGAACACTGTGTGATTACTATTTGTGATCACTACCAGTAATTACCATTTGTGATTACTGAGTAATAATCATCTTTGATTACTCTGCGTGATTACTGTTCGTTATCAATATGCGTAGTTGATATTTGAAAGTTACATGTGGAGAGAGACTTACACTCGTGTTGCCTCATCGCTTAACTTTGTATACATATGTACTACATTTGTGATCCTACACACACACACACACACACACACACACACACACACACACACACACGGAGGTCTGGACAGAAAGCGAAGGTTCGGTCATGCTTGATGAAGATAATGATCTGTCTGTTGGGTTTTGGCATAATGACCACGAACAATGAGCGGGGGTGTAGGGAGGGAGTCACGAGTCGGTTGGGAGAGAGAGAGAGAGAGAGAGAGAGAGAGAGAGAGAGAGAGAGAGAGAGAGAGAGAGAGAGAGAGAGAGAGAGAGAGAGATCAGGTATGGGTGTCTCTACCCACACAAGTCTCTGAGGCGATCACACACGCTGTCCTAGCGGTGTTGGGCGGAGGAGGGATGGGAGGAGGGTGTGGGGAAGGAAGAGGTAGCGGACCCCCCCACCCAAACCAGGGCCTCGCAGGGATGGCTGTAGGCACGCGGCGGGCGGGGAGGAAGGTGTGTGTGGGTGGGTGGATAGGGGAGGTGGGGAATAGTGGAGGGAGGGCGATCCTAGTGATGGAGGGAGTGATGGAGGGAAAGGTTGCTGAGGGAAGAAGAGGAGGAGAGGTGGGTGACCCACCATCCCCCGGCCATTAATAACTTGCTCTTGTGTTACGAACGCCTCAGTGTGACTTAATCATTGTCATGAGAGGGTCGTAAATTCTTCCCTGTGACGAATAGACCTTTCTTACGACCGGACGGAAATGTTCTCAGGCCAGGACGTAGCGTGTGATTTTTCCTCATGCACCAAAATCCTTCATGACTGACTGACACCCCTCCAGGGGAGCGAAGTGGAGTCATATTGTTCATCAAGTAATCATTTTTGATGGTACATCACAGCATCCTTATATGCTGCCCGCTGGAGAGAGAGAGAGAGAGAGAGAGAGAGAGAGAGAGAGAGAGAGAGAGAGAGAGAGAGAGAGAGAGAGAGAGAGAGAGAGAGAGAGAGAGAGAGAGAGAGAGAGAGAGAGAGAGAGAGAGAGAGAGAGAGAGAGAGAGAGAGAGAGAGAGAGAGAGGTATTTCCCCTCAGTGTGAGAGCAAAATTTATATTTCGTAGGTTCAGAGGCCACTCAGTCTGGACAGCCTTGTGCAAGGAGCCAGTGGTGAGGCAGAGGCCGCAGACGTTGAAGGAGGAGGAGGAGGAGGAGGCGATGACGATGACGAGGCTCCTCCGTTCAGCTCCTCCCTCAGGTTCTCGTCCGTAAAAACGAAAAAAAAGTGGATATCTTAGGAGTCCTGGCGGACGACGTAACATAACGATCAGACAACGTAATAGCACTGGACGACGGGACGACGTAACACCACTAGCAGACGACGTATCATCATCAATAGGTGACGTGACACCACCGGCGGATGACGTAACATAGCTCTTGGACGATATGATGCCAGCGGACGACGTAATATCACCGGCAAACGACGTAACATCACGGGGAGACCATGCAACGTAAGCGGTAGGCGACGTAGTGCACTGTTAGAGACGTAAACACGACTGAGGGTTGACGCAACACCACTGGCAGGCGACGTAATATCCATTAGCAAACGACGCGAAGCGTTGTTGGTCTATTGACACACTCACGTCTCTCTCTCTCTCTCTCTCTCTCTCTCTCTCTCTCTCTCTCTCTCTCTCTCTCTCTCTCTCTCTCATAATCATCTCTGCATTCTACGTCCTCAGACACGTTTATCATAACGTCCGTACGACCCAGCCTTTTCCTTGACAATTCCTTCGTTATCGCCCAAATAAGATGTCGACCCAAGAGATCCAAAAGGTCTAATCGTACTATCCTCTATAGATCATGTCTCTCTTACCCTTACAGTAAGAGGGCGTTGCTGAGCGCTGTGCCATACCCTGAGCACTGTGTCAGATCCTGAGCACCGTGTCACACCTTGATCATTCTCCAGGACATGTCCAGGAAGAGTCGATTGATTCGCCTCATTCCAGTACATTCCAACGAGGAATCGATTAATCCCACCCCATTCTAGAACGCTCCTACGAAGAGTAGGTTAATTCACCCCATTCCAGTAAGTTCCCACGTAGAATCGTTTAATTCGCCCCATTCCAGTGCGCTATTTCTTTTTCTTTTTTTTACAACCGTCTGTGACAAAAGAGGAGACACTGACGTGAACTGGGACACACTGTCACCTCCCGGGGCTGCCCAAGACGTCCTGGACGTCAGAGGAAGCACAGGGGCCGAATGGGCCATGAGCCAAGGGGTCGACGGTCACCTCCCACGGAGCTTAGCGTCCCCCGACTTCAGATCTGGCCCACGATACCCCAATGTTGTCATCAACACTGGCATCCTGAGAATGTCTGCTGAACCTCCGCTGATTTGCATAAACACTGTTTTTGTTGACAATTTCCCCGCAGCCAAAGACTGGCCTCAGTGACTTCATTACATAGTCTATAATCAAGGCGGCCAGGGACAAGAGAATCGTGATATAAACATATATAAATGAAGTAAGAAGAGATCAAAAGGTAAGAGATTTTATGGAAATAAAAAGGGCCTTTTGAAATGAGTCAAGTCGTAAGTACTGACCTAGACATGAGAAGATAAGAGTTCCAGAGCTTAGCGGTACAAGGAACGAAACAAACATAACAACTGTTTACCCCTGAGTGGCCATGGGCCACACACTGTTGATCATGTGACGCAGTGGCTTGCTGAGTATTACGTGGTCTACCTAATGGTGGGGATACAGAAGTAGTTAGTTCGAGGGAACAAAACCCGAAGTAATGTCTACAGAAGAGGAAGAGAGAATGAACTGTAAGACGAAGGGAAAATTAGTCAAGTCAAGGGATCATCTTGGGAGATCTGATATGTCTGACTGTCTCAGACTCGACTCCGTCCAGTTAATATGGGAAGTCTGGATGGAGAGATGGAGCAGAGGAATAAAGATGAAGGTAGAGAAACGGATGGAAAGACGGAGTTTGGAAAGATGTATTAAAAGTGGAAAGATGGGATGGAGAGAGCAGCTCGGCCCGGGCGATGAGGTTAGATGAGAGGCAGGGGGGAGGATGCGATCCGCCGTCAGAATCACACTTGGGTCTTAATGAATGTTTATTGTCCATTGCTGTGCCACCTCCTCCTTACGTCAAACACTCCAGACGAAGGGGAATGAGTGGGGAGAGGTCACATACCCTTTCTCTGCCTCTCTCTGCCTGTTCCTTCTCCTGCTGTAACTCAAGGGAACTCCGCGGACCTCTAGAGTTACCAGTGGGAGGGATCACACTTGGTGACAAGTGACTTAGGTCATGTGCAAGAAACCATCTTGTGATTGTATAACTGAGTCTTCTGATGGTCACTAGATTTTCAGTACATGTTTATACATTCGTCAGATCCTATACTTGATTTATATCAGGCAAGATGGACTCAGAGAAGAGACGCATCGCGTACACCCACGTCCCAGTGAGTGCTCTGTGAGACCTGCCTCTCTCTGTACCATCATTTTTGACATTCAAAGTAATTTCTTTCTTGTAGTAGTCTTGGGTTTTATAATGAAAACATTCAGTGTAGATATACTGAGACATAGCATTTCTGTGAGAGTATGGGTGAAGGGCACACATGTAGGCTGAGGCCAATACGGAGCGCAAGGTGGGTACAATACGACCAGGTATGAAGGTGACGATAAGTGGGCCAGAGTGGGGTCCAGGGATCCAATGGGTCCCCCTTCCCATCAAATCAATGATTTATAGTTAAAGGATCATAAGGAACGATGACTTTAGGCGCCTCTTCTGAATCTCTTGCTGTACTTGGTGCACTTGCTGTACGAGAAAGCGCAAGGAAACAGACGAAAAAATGGCCCAACCCACCCACATATACATGTATATACATACACATCCTCACACGCAAATATACATACCTATACATCTCAATGTATACATGTATATACACAGACAGACATATACATATATACACACGTACATAATTCTTACTGTCTGCCTTTATTCATTCCCATTACCACCTCGCCACACATGATATAATAGCCCCCTTCCCCTCATGTGTGCGAGGTAGCGCTGGGAAAAGACAACAAAGGCCCCATTCGTTCACACTCAGTCTCTAGCTGTCATGTAATAATGCACCGAAACCACAGCTCCCTTTCCACATCCAGGCCCTACAGAACTTTCCATGGTTTACCCTAGACGCTTCACATGCCCTGGTTCAATCCATTGGCAGCACGTCGACCCCGGTATACCACATCCTTCCAAGTCACTCTATTCCTTGCACACCTTTCACCCTCTTGCGTGTTCAGGCCCCGATCACTCAAAATCTTTTTCTCTCCATCTTTCCACCTCCAATTTGGTCTCCCACTTCTCGTTCCCTCCACCTCTGACGCATATATCCCCTTGGTCAATCTTTCCTCACTCATTCTCTCCATGTGACCAAGCCATTTCAAAACACCCTCTTTTGCTCTTTCAACCACACCCTTTTTACTACCACACATATTTCTTACCCTATTATTTCTTACTCGATCAAACCACCTCACACCACATATTGTCCTCAAACATCTCATTTCCAGCACATCTACCCTCCTCCGCACAACTCAATCCATAGCCCACGCCTCGCAACCATACAACATTGTTGGAGCCACTATTCCTTCAAACATACCCATTTTGGCTTTCCGAAATAATGTTCTCGACTTCCACACATTCTTCGAGGCTCCTAGAATTTTCGCCCCTTCCCCCACCCTATGATTCACTTCCGCTTCCATGGTTCCATCCGCTGCCAAATCCACTCCCAGACATCTAAAACACTTCACTTCCTCCAGTTTCTCTCCATTCAAATTTACCTCCCAATTGACTTGACCCTCAACCCTACTGTACCTAATAACCTTGCTCTTATTCACATTTACTCTCAACTTTCTTCTTTCACACACTTTACCAAACTCAGCTACCAGCGCTGTATCATCAGCGAACAACAGCAGACTCACTTCCCATGCTCTCTCATCCACAACAGACTGCATACTTGCCCCTCTTTCCAAAACTCTTGCATTCACCTCCCTAACCACCCCTTCCATAAACAAATCAAACAGCCATAGAGACATCACACACCCCTGCCGCAAACCTACGTTCATTGAGAACCAATCACTTTCCTCTCTTCCTACACGTACACATGCCTTACATCCTCGATAAAACTTTTCACTGTTTCTAACAACTTGCCTCCGACACCATATATTCTTAATACCTTCCAAGGAGCATCTCTATCAACTCTATCATATGCCTTCTCCAGATCCATAAGTGCTACATACAAATCCATTTGCTTTTCTAAGTATTTCTCACATCCATTCTTTAAAGCAAACACCTGGTCAACACATCCTCTACCACTTCTGAAACCACACTGCTCTTCCCCAATCTGATGCTCTGTACATGCCTTCACCCTCTCAATCAATACCCTTCCAGACGTATACCTCTGTAATTTGAGCACTCACCATTGTCCCCTTTGCCTTTGTACAATGGCACTATGCAAGCATTCCGCCAATCCTCAGCTACCTCACCATGAATCATACATACATTAAACAACCTTACCAACCAGTCAACAATACATTCACCCCATTTTTAATAAATTCCACATGCAATACCATCCAAACCCGCTGCCTTGCTGGCTTTCATCTTCCGCAAAGCTTTTACTACCTCTTCTCTGTTTACCAAATCATTTTCCCTAACCCTCTCACTTTGCACACCACCTCGACCAAAACACCCTATATCTGCCACTCTATCATCAAACACATTCAACAAACCTTCAAAATACTCACTCCATCTCCTTCTCACATCACCACTACTTGTAATCACCTCCCCATTAGCCCCCTTCACTGAAGTTCCCATTTGTTTCCTTGTCTTGCGCACTTTATTTACCTCCTTCCAAAACATCTTTTTATTCTCCCTAAAATTTAATGATGCTCTCTCCCCCCAACTCTCATTTGCCCTCTTTTTCACCTCTTGCACCTTTCTCTTGACCTCCTGCCTCTTTCTTTTATACATCTCCCACTCATTTGCATTATTTTTTTTGCAAAAATCGTCCAAATGCCTTTCTCTTCTCTTTCACTAATAATCTTACTTCTTCATCCCACCACTCACTACCCTCTCTAATCTGCCCACCTCCCACGCTTCTCATGCCATAAGCATCTTTTGCGCAATCCATCACTGATTCCCTAAATACATCCCATTCCTCCCCCACTCCCCTTACATCCTTTGTACTTACCGTTTTCCATTCTGTACTCAGCCTCTCCTGGTACTTCCTCTCACAAGTCTCCTTCCCAAGCTCACTTGCTCTCACCACTCTCTTCACCCCAACATTCTCTCTTCTTTTCTGAAAACCTCTACAAATCTTCACCTTTGCCTCCACAAGATAATGATCAGTCATTCCTCCAGTTGCACCTCTCAGCACATTAACATCCAAAAGTCTCTCTTTCGCGCGCCGATCAATTAACACGTAATCCAATAACGCTCTCTGGCCATCTCTCCTACTTACATACGTATACTTATGTATATCTCTCTTTTTAAACCAGGTATTCCCAATCACCAGTCCTTTTTCAGCACATAAATCTACAAGCTTTTCACCATTTCAATTTACAACACTGAACACCCCATGTGCACCAATTATTCCCTCAACTGCCACATTACTCACCTTTTCATTCAAATCACCCATCACTATAACCCGGTCTCGTACATCAAAACCACTAACACACTCATTCAGCTGCTCCCAAAGCACTTGCCTCTCATGATCTTTCTTCTCATGCCCAGGTGCATATGCACCAATAATCACCCATCTCTCTTGATCCACTTTCAGTTCTACCCATATGAATCTAGAGTTTACTTTCTTACACTCTATCACATACTCCCAGCACTCCTGTTTCAGGAGTATGCTACTCCTTCCCTTGCTCTTGTCCTCTCACTAACCCCTGACTTTACTCCTAAGACATTCCCAAAACGCTGTTCCCCTTTACCCTTGAGCTTCGTTTCACTCAGCCAAAACATCCAGGCTCCTCTCCTCAAACATACTACCTATCTCTCCTTTTTTTACATCTTGGTTACATCCACACACATTTAGACACCCCAATCTGAGCCTTGGAGGAGGATGAGCACTCCCCGCGTGACTCCTTCTTCTGTTTCCCCTTTTAGAAAGTTAAAATACAAGGAGGGGAAGGTTTCTAGCCCCCGATATATATATATATATATATATATATATATATATATATATATATATATATATATATATATATATATATATATATATATATATATATATATATATAAATATATATATATATATATATATATATATATATATATATATATATATATATATATATATATATATATATAAATATATATATATATATTTTTTTTTTTTTTTTTTTCATACTATTTGCCATTTCCCGCGTTAGCGAGGTAGCGTTAAGAACAGAGAACTGGGCCTTAGAGGGAATATCCTCACCTGACCCCCTTCTCTGTTCCTTCTTTTGGAAAATTAAAAAAAAAACAAGAAAGGGGAGGATTTCCAGCCACCCGCTCTCTCCCCTTTTAGTCGCCTTCTACGACACGCAGGGAATACGTGGGAAGTATTCTTTTTCCCCTATCCCCAGGGATAATATATATATTTTTTTTTTTTTTATACTTTGTCGCTGTCTCCCGCGTTTGCGAGGTAGCGCAAGGAAACAGACGAAAGAAATGGCCCAACCCCCCCCCCCCATACACATGTATATATATACGTCCACACACGCAAATATACATACCTACACAGCTTTCCATGGTTTACCCCAGACGCTTCACATGCCTTGATTCAATCCACTGACAGCACGTCAACCCCGGTATACCACATCGCTCCAATTCACTCTATTCCTTGCCCTCCTTTCACCCTCCTGCATGTTCAGGCCCCGATCACACAAAATCTTTTTCACTCCATCTTTCCACCTCCAATTTGGTCTCCCTCTTCTCCTTGCTCCCTCCACCTCCGACACATATATCCTCTTGGTCAATCTTTCCTCACTCATCCTCTCCATGTGCCCAAACCACTTCAAAACACCCTCTTCTGCTCTCTCAACCACGCTCTTTTTATTTCCACACATCTCTCTTACCCTTACGTTACTCACTCGATCAAACCACCTCACACCACACATTGTCCTCAAACATCTCATTTCCAGCACATCCATCCTCCTGCGCACAACTCTATCCATAGCCCACGCCTCGCAACCATACAACATTGTTGGAACCATTATTCCTTCAAACATACCCATTTTTGATTTCCGAGATAATGTTCTCGACTTCCACACATTCTTCAAGGCCCCCAGAATTTTCGCCCCCTCCCCCACCCTATGATCCACTTCCGCTTCCATGGTTCCATCCGCTGCCAGATCCACTCCCAGATATCTAAAACACTTCACTTCCTCCAGTTTTTCTCCATTCAAACTCACCTCCCAATTGACTTGACCCTCAACCCTACTGTACCTAATAACCTTGCTCTTATTCACATTTACTCTTAACTTTCTTCTTCCACACACTTTACCAAACTCAGTCACCAGCTTCTGCAGTTTCTCACATGAATCAGCCACCAGCGCTGTATCATCAGCGAACAACAACTGACTCACTTCCCAAGCTCTCTCATCCCCAACAGACTTCATACTTGCCTCTCTTTCCAAAACTCTTGCATTTACCTCCCTAACAACCCCATCCATAAACAAATTAAACAACCATGGAGACATCACACACCCCTGCCGCAAACCTACATTCACTGAGAACCAATCACTTTCCTCTCTTCCTACACGTACACATGCCTTACATCCTCGATAAAAACTTTTCACTGCTTCTAACAACTTTCCTCCCACACCATATATTCTTAATACCTTCCACATATATATATATATATATATATATATATATATATATATATATATATATATATATATATATATATATATATATATATATATATATATATATATACATAATGTTCACAGTGTAGCACAGTAAAAAAGAAAAAAGTGTATTAGCGTCACCATTTATGACGACTGGAGTTTAAGTATCGAAGCTATTACCATCTGTCTGGGCAGCCACTAGCCCAGTGACCACGGCGACCACAACTGAAACAACGCCCATAACCCAGATAGAAAGCATCGTCCTCCCCAGACACTGAAGAAGAATCTGAATTCATGCTTGTATCAGTGGTTTCAGTGTTGCTGCTCAGTGTAATTATTTCTGAGTTCTCAGTTTCACTTGTATGGAAGGCAGAGGCCAGATTATTAGTGCCTAGGTACTGATGATCAACTCTCTGGTGTTGAGTGTTTCCAGCATGGGGAGGAGCTTGATATTCATATCCCCAAGTCCTATTCCGTCCAGTCTGTGATCACTCATGTCTTTGCCTCAAGCCTCTTCTGCCCTGATACCCTCGTGTTCCTCTTCTTCCTCTGTGTGCAGCTTCTGCTGCTGCTTGAGCCTGTGCTAAAGCAGCAGCTTCCATTTCAGCTTTTCTCTCTGTAACAATTTCTGCTCTTCTCTTCTTCATTTCATCTGATATATATCTTTTCTTTCAAACTATTCGCCATTTCCCGTGTTAGCGAAGTAGCATTAAGAACAGAGGACTGTGACTTTGAGGGAATATCCTCACCTGGCCCCCTTCTCTGTTCCTTCTTTTGGAAAGTTAAAAAAAAACGAGAGGGGAGGATTTCCAGTCCCCCGCTCCCTCCCCTTTTAGTCGCCTTCTACGACACACAGGGAATACGTGGGAAGTATTCTTTCTCCCCTGTCCCCAGGGATATATATATATATATATATATATATATATATATATATATATATATATATATATATATATATATATATATATATATATATATATATATATATATATATGGAAAAGGAAAAAGGTGAGAACAATGGAAGTAAGGGGAGTGGGGGAGGAATGGGATGTATTTAGGGAATCAGTGATGGATTGCGCAAAAGATGCTTGTGGCATGAGAAGAGTGGGAGGTGGGCTGTTTAGAAAGGGTAGTGAGTGGTGGGATGAAGAAGTAAGAGTATTAGTGAAAGAGAAGAGAGAGGCATTTGGACGATTTTTGCAGGGAAAAAATGCAATTGAGTGGGAGAAGTATAAAAGAAAGAGACAGGAGGTCAAGAGAAAGGTGCAAGAGGTGAAAAAAAGGGCAAATGAGAGTTGGGGTGAGAGACTATCAGTAAATTTTAGGGAGAATAAAAAGATGTTCTGGAAGGAGGTAAATAGGGTGCGTAAGACAAGGGAGCAAATGGGAACTTCAGTGAAGGGCGTAGGTGGGGAGGTGATAACAAGTAGTGGTGATGTGAGAAGGAGATGGAATGAGTATTTTGAAGGTTTGTTGAATGTGTCTGATGACAGAGTGGCAGATATAGGGTGTTTGGGTCGAGGTGGTGTGCAAAGTGAGAGGGTTAGGGAGGGTGATTTGGTAAACAGAGAAGAGGTAGTAAAAGCTTTGCGGAAGATGAAAGCCGGCAAGGCAGGTTTGGATGGTATTGCAGTGGAATTTATTAAAAAAGGGGGTGACTGTATTGTTGACTGGTTGGTAAGGTTATTTAATGTATGTATGACTCATGGTGAGGTGCCTGAGGATTGGCGGAATGCGTGCATAGTGCCATTGTACAAAGGCAAAGGGGATAAGAGTGAGTGCTCAAATTACAGAGGTATAAGTTTGTTGAGTATTCCTGGTAAATTATATGGGAGAGTATTGATTGAGAGGGTGAAGGCATGTACAGAGCATCAGATTGGGGAAGAGCAGTGTGGTTTCAGAAGTGGTAGAGGATGTGTGGATCAGGTGTTTGCTTTGAAGAATGTATGCGAGAAATACTTAGAAAAGCAAATGGATTTGTATGTAGCATTTATGGATCTGGAGAAGGCATATGATAGAGTTGATAGAGATGCTCTGTGGAAGGTATTAAGAATATATGGTGTGGGAGGCAAGTTGTTAGAAGCAGTGAAAAGTTTTTATCGAGGATGTAAGGCATGTGTACGTGTAGGAAGAGAGGAAAGTGATTGGTTCTCAGTGAATGTAGGTTTGCGGCAGGGGTGTGTGATGTCTCCATGGTTGTTTAATTTGTTTATGGATGGGGTTGTTAGGGAGGCAAATGCAAGAGTCTTGCAAAGAGGGGCAAGTATGAAGTCTGTTGGGGATGAGAGAGCTTGGGAAGTGAGTCAGTTGTTGTTCGCTGATGATACAGCGCTGGTGGCGGATTCATGTGAGAAACTGCAGAAGCTGGTGACGGAGTTTGGTAAAGTGTGTGGAAGAAGAAAGTTAAGAGTAAATGTGAATAAGAGCAAGGTTATTAGGTACAGTAGGGTTGAGGGTCAAGTCAATTGGGAGGTGAGTTTGAATGGAGAAAAACTGGAGGAAGTGAAGTGTTTTAGATATCTGGGAGTGGATCTGGCAGCGGATGGAACCATGGAAGCGGAAGTGGATCATAGGGTGGGGGAGGGGGCGAAAATTTTGGGAGCCTTGAAAAATGTGTGGAAGTCGAGAACATTATCCCGGAAAGCAAAAATGGGTATGTTTGAAGGAATAGTAGTTCCAACAATGTTGTATGGTTGCGAGGCGTGGGCTATGGATAGAGTTGTGCGCAGGAGGATGGATGTGCTGGAAATGAGATGTTTGAGGACAATGTGTGGTGTGAGGTGGTTTGATCGAGTAAGTAACGTAAGGGTAAGAGAGATGTGTGGAAATAAAAAGAGCGTGGTTGAGAGAGCAGAAGAGGGTGTTTTGAAATGGTTTGGGCACATGGAGAGAATGAGTGAGGAAAGATTGACCAAGAGGATATATGTGTCGGAGGTGGAGGGAACGAGGAGAAGAGGGAGACCAAATTGGAGGTGGAAAGATGGAGTGAAGAGGATTTTGTGTGATCGGGGCCTGAACATGCAGGAGGGTGAAAGGAGGGCAAGGAATAGAGTGAATTGGAGCGATGTGGTATACAGGGGTTGACGTGCTGTCAGTGGATTGAATCAAGGCATGTGAAGCGTCCGGGGTAAACCATGGAAAGCTGTGTAGGTATGTATATTTGCGTGTGTGGACGTGTGTATGTACATGTGTATGGGGGGGGTTGGGCCATTTCTTTCGTCTGTTTCCTTGCGCTACCTCGCAAACGCGGGAGACAGCGACAAAGTATAAAAAAAAAAAAAAAAAAAATATATATATATATATATATACATATATATATGTATATATATATATATATATATATATATATATATATATATATATATATATATATATATATATATATATATATATATATTTTTTTTTTTTTTTTTTGCTTTGTCGCTGTCTCCCGCGTTTGCGAGGTAGCGCAAGGAAACAGACGAAAGAAATGGCCCAACCCACCCCCATACACATGTATATACATGATGCACGAGACCGGGTTATAGTGATGGGTGATTTGAATGCAAAGGTGAGGAATGTGGCAGTTGAGGGAATAATTGGTATACATAGGGTGTTCAGTGTTGTAAATGGAAATGGTGAAGAGCTTGTAGATTTATGTGCTGAAAAAGGACTGATGATTGGGAATACCTGGTTTAAAAAGCGAGATATACAAAGTATACTTATGTAAGTAGGAGAGATGGCCAGAGAGCGTTATTGGATTACGTGTTAATTGACAGGCGCGCGAAAGAGAGACTTTTGGATGTTAATGTGCTGAGAGGTGCAACTGGAGGGATGTCTGATCATTATCTTGTGGAGGCTAAGGTGAAGATTTGTATGGGTTTTCAGAAAAAAAGAGTGAATGTTGGGGTGAAGAGGGTGGTGAGAGTAAGTGAGCTTGGGAAGGAGACTTGTGTGAGGAAGTACCAGGAGAGACTGAGTACAGAATGGAAAAAGGCGAGAACAATGGAAGTAAGGGGAGTGGGGGAGGAATGGGATGTATTTAGGGAATCAGTGATGGATTGCGCAAAAGATGCTTGTGGCATGAGAAGAGTGGGAGGTGGGTTGATTAGAAAGGGAAGTGAGTGGTGGGATGAAGAAGTAAGAGTATTAGTGAAAGAGAAGAGAGAGGCATTTGGACGAATTTTGCAGGGAAAAAATGCAATTGAGTGGGAGACGTATAAAAGAAAGAGACAGGAGGTCAAGAGAAAGGTGCAAGAGGTGAAAAAAGGGCAAATGAGAGTTGGGGTGAGAGAGTATCATTAAATTTTAGGGAGAATAAAAAGATGTTCTGGAAGGAGGTAAATAAAGTGCGTAAGACAAGGGAGCAAATGGGAACTTCAGTGAAGGGCGCAAATGGGGAGGTGATAACAAGTAGTGGTGATGTGAGAAGGAGATGGAGTGAGTATTTTGAAGGTTTGTTGAATGTGTTTGATGATAGAGTGGCAGATATAGGGTGTTTTGGTCGAGGTGGTGTGCAAAGTGAGAGGGTTAGGGAAAATGATTTGGTAAACAGAGAAGAGGTAGTAAAAGCTTTGCGGAAGATGAAAGCCGGCAAGGCAGCAGGTTTGGATGGTATTGCAGTGGAATTTATTAAAAAAGGGGGGTGACTGTATTGTTGACTGGTTGGTAAGGTTATTTAATGTATGTATGACTCACGGTGAGGTGCCTGAGGATTGGCGGAATGCGTGCATAGTGCCATTGTACAAAGGCAAAGGGGATAAGAGTGAGTGCTCAAATTACAGAGGTATAAGTTTGTTGAGTATTCCTGGTAAATTATATGGGAGGGTATTGATTGAGAGGGTGAAGGCATGTACAGAGCATCAGATTGGGGAAGAGTAGTGTGGTTTCAGAAGTGGTAGAGGATGTGTGGATCAGGTGTTTGCTTTGAAGAATGTATGTGAGAAATACTTAGAAAAGCAAATGGATTTGTATGTAGCATTTATGGATCTGGAGAAGGCATATATATATATATATATATATATATATATATATATATATATATATATATATATATATATATATATATATATATATATATATATATATATATATATATATATATATATATATATATTACTTTCAAACTATTCGCCATTTCCCGCATTAGCGAGGTAGCGTTAAGAACAGAGTACTGGGCCTTTGAGGGAACATCCTATATATATATATATATATATATATATATATATATATATATATATATATATATATATATATATATATATATATATATATATATATATATATATATATATATATATATATATATATATATATATATATATATATATATATATATATATATATATATATATATATATATATATATATATATATATATATATATATATATATATATATATATATATATATATACTCGCTTTTCCCGAGTTAGCGAGGTAGCTTCAAAAACAGAGGACTGAGCGTTTGAGGGAATATCCTTACTTGTTACTTTAACATTGCCCAGCTCCGAGCAACGTCATCCAGCTAACCAGCATTATCAACACTTCACATTAAACCTCACACTTGCATTGTTGAATCTCCTTTTTTTTCCTCCTTTCGCTGATGACTTTCTACCTGACTTTCACCAACTTTACCGAGAGAGAGAGAGAGAGAGAGAGAGAGAGAGAGAGAGAGAGAGAGAGAGAGAGAGAGAGAGAGAGAGAGAGAGAGAGAGAGAGAGAGAGAGAGAGAGAGAGTTGATGGAGCTCTGGCGAAGGAGAGACACATTAGCAGGCGGACTATCATATGGCCCGGTGCGAGAGCGCTAAATAGTGGTCAGGTATTGTACTAACTTTACGACCCACAGTAGGCCATAAACCCACTGATCCTTTCATTGACAGCTCAACCCCAGGGCTACCAACCTACACACTCCTCACACGTCGCGCATGAGATCTGTCCTCGAGGCGCTTACGTACACGTATTCCCGAGACCTTAAACTAGCGTTTGAGCGCCTCTCTGGACTCAGAACATGAAGGGTGAGTGCGAGGGAGGTTGGTAATGTTGTGGGTTGTATGTAGTGATGCTTGGCTGGAAGGTTGGCAGGTATGGAGGTGGGGTAAACGAAGCGGGATCAGGCAAGCCTCTTAGTGCCGCTGGGATGTGCTGATTAGCACCTGCCAGGCCACTCCAGGCCCAGCCCGGGCCAGGCCAGGAGGCTGGCCAGTCCATCCGTCTGGCCCGCTCGCTCTCCCCGGATAGCGATTGTCATCATGAGAAGGGTAATGTGAGTATGGCATCTACAGTGTGTGTAAATGGATTTCTTAGGGTTTTATGATAGTGTGAGTATAGGATGTTAAGGTAGGGTATGGGAGGTATAGGTAAGGGTGTTACGGTGAGTATGGGTTGGTGAGGCAGGTATGGTGAGTATGGGATAGTGAGGCGGGTTTGGTGAGTATGGGATGGTGAGGCGGGTTCGGTGAGTATAGGATGGTGAGGCGGGTATGATGAGTATGGGATGGTCAGGTGGGCATGGTGAGTATGGGATGATGGGGTGCATACGGTATGGGATCACCCTCTTGGCCTTATCCTCCTCAAATGGCTTTCCGTTCATCGGCCACCCTGACACTGAGGGTGCACTATGGAGTTGCTTTGCGGGGTCCTCAATGCCCTTCTTTCCTCGCTGCTCTTCCCTCGCCTGCAACCCCGTCCGTGTTGATCCTGGAGGCGGAGGAGGAAGAGGCATCCTGATGCTCCTCACTCGGAGATGTTGGAGGCTCCAGGAGTCGCAGGTCCTCCATCTAAGACAGGATAGCCGTCTGGGATCCCAGCCCACTTCTCTCAAAGTCGGCCCAAGTCTCAAGTATGATTTCTTGTGCTGTAAGGAGGCGGCAGCAGGAGCACAACCATTCACACCAGCATGATTCGCTCCCGCATTAGTAGCTCATCTAACATCCAAAACACTCCCTAATTGCCTATAAATTCCTAACAACTTTTCTCTTTCCTTTGACTGTTCTGTAATTCCATCTCTTAACTCAGTTAACATACCTCGTATTACTGTAACATCCCTCTATCTTGGAGTCCCCATTTTACGGGAAAAGCTAAGTCTACTTCTAAGAAACTAGGGGTCCAGTTGATATGTCGAAATTTCTTTTCTTCCGTTTTCCTCAGTTTTCCCAAAGGATTGATCTGTTTTCGTATAGAGTACTGCTCTCACATCTAGGAAGGTTTTAGCTCTGCATCCTTAATTGCCAGGGTTAAGCCGAAAGCGATACCACGCTATAAACATTCCCAGGCTAACTTTAAAACCCGAGCTGCTTGCGCTACGCCGCAATGTTGGTTTATTTTCCCTCTCCTATAGGCATTACTTTGGATTTTACTCCCGAGAGCTGGTTGCTTGTGTACCCCCACCAATAGCGACCACGCAATGCTCGGCAAACTACTGCGTCACATGATTGTGTGGCCATCGGCAACTAAAAGGTGGGCCGTTTTGATAACTGCTTCTCTCTACACCTCAAAGGGTTGGAACTCTCTATCCTCTCATGTCTTTCCCAATAACTGTGAACTGGTATATCTTAAAAGACAACTTTTTAAATCTTTCAAAAACTCGTAAATACTTTCCTTTGGCTCGTCTTTTTCCCTTTCATTAACAACTCTATACTTTAATTCAGGCCTGTCCTTGATATGGGCTGGAGCCTCCAACATACAAAAAACAAAATGATATTGATAACTACATTACGGGGAACTGCGATAAACCTTACACCTGAAATGCAATGAAGGCGCTATCAACCGTATCTCTCGACTTCATACAAGGAAACCAATAAATTGTGTCACGTTCTATGAATGTTGATATGCAAACGCACGCAGTACAACTTTCCAACGTCTACATATATCTCCTGTTGTATCTCTCTGACTGTGAAATCCCGGAGAATGTGTAAAGCACAATACAGACCAGACGAAGTATTTGTTGGTTCTACAGTGCCTGGGAATACAGTTAGGGTTAACAGGAGTCTTGGCACACCCAGTGGGTGGATATGGGGTGGACGGCCATCCAAGGTCCCCTGGTGGTGACCGACCCCACGAACACACACACACACAACACACACACACACACACACACACACACACACACACACACACACATACACACACACACACACACACACACACACACACACACACACACACACACACACACACACACACACACACATACACACGCTAACCACCCCACCAAACAAGGATAATGTTGGTCATAACAACTCGGCATCTCACAACCAGAACCTGACATCTCTCTCAAGATCATGTCGGGCAGGGGGAAGGGTTCTCCCATTATCCCTCAGCGTCATGGAGGTGGTCTCTCTGCTGTCTCTCAGCACAAAAGAAGGAAGAGATGTTGTGTCGTCCATAGTCCCAAGCAGGTTAGGGGAGAGGTGTTGGGTCGTCCATGCCACCAGCAGGTTAGGGGAGAGGTGTTGGGTCGTCCATGGCACGAGCAGGTGAGGAGAGAGGTGTGAGGTCGCCCATGGTACCAGCAGGTGAGGAGAGAGATATGAGATCGTCCATGGCACCAGCAGGTGAGGAGAGAGGTGTGAGGTCGCCCATAGCACCAGCAGGTGTGGAGAGAGGTGTGAGATCGTCCATGGCACCAGCAGGTGAGAAGAGAGGTGTAGGGTCGTCTGTGTTACCATACACTGTGGTGGGGAATACATTAAGGATCTGCAATTGCAATGTCTCGTCTACAAGGTCTCGTGGAGAGACAATGGATACGGTGGTGTTAATACACGACGACTCCTGTCTCTCCACAGGGCACAGGGGGTCCGACGCCGTCTCCTTCCCACCATTTGATGTGTGTGTGTGTGTGTGTGTGTGTGTGTGTGTGTGTGTGTGTGTGTGTGTGTGTGTGTGTGTGTGTGTGTGTGTGTATGTGTGTGTGTGTGTGTGTGTGTGTGATATTGAGAACCTGCCTGATGGTGCTACGGACGATCATCATAGACCTCACTTCTGTCATGATGGTGTCACGGACGATTCCCTCACAGGCGTCGCTCCTGTCATGATGGTGCCACAGACGATCGATCCCCTCACAGGAGTCGCTTCTGATGTGCTCGTGTCACGTACGATCCCCTCAGAGACCTTGCTCGTGACTATGGACGAAACCCACCTACACACACACACACACACACACACACACACACACACACACACATGCATACACCTCGCTCATTGAGTCTTCCAGTCTTTCCTGTGCCACCATTTACTGCAGAGAAGCCATGACAGTGCCAACCCACTTAGACACGCAAGGTCTGTCCCCACAAGTCGTTGGTATCCTCACATGGGTTTTAAGTCACTGAGGGTGCTTGTTATCCGGTCTGGGGGGGCGCCTGGGGAAATTGACTTAGCGGCGGGGCCATCAAAACAGCATCATCATCATCAGGTCCTGAGACGCTCTGTTTGTAGCGCGGCTTTTGATCTCCCCGTAATGGGAGGCTGATGGGACTGCCGGGGAGGCGGCAGCCTCATGTCCCACTGCTCCTCCCCACGTCTCATTTCCCAGCGTTCATGGCACCTCGTCTAATTTTACATTTATATCCTCCCTAGCTGGCTCTCAGGGACGGTCATCCTCCTTCTATGAGTACTTGGTAATGCCTGTGTATTAGGCGCACCCTGAACCAGTTTTGTCTCTGCTGGGACGCAGGACGGCCCTAACGTTCCCAGGCCTGGGTGTGAGTCCAGAGAGTTCGTGTGGTGAACGAAAGCCTTCGGGTCGGGTGTCGTGGGCCTGAGCGAGGAGGGAGGGGCGTCGAGAGCCCCGGGGCGGGAGGAGCGAGCGCCTCCTCCCCTCTCACTAACTGGTTCGCCCTCGCTCCCTCCTCTTTCCCCTCCTCACCATTTTTCACGTCGGCCACGCCCCCTTGCACTCAGCAGCTGCTAGATATCGGAGGCAACATCACTCCTGATCTTTACGATATCTACCCGATCTCTCGTCTACCGCCATACACCAACAAGAGAGGTTTGGAACCTTTCCTTTGAATCTCATGTAAGCCATTTTGAAGGCTAATAATCAAACGAACCCCAATCGACCAGCAGTAGAGGAGGGAGGAGAAAGGTGGAGGGTAGCAGGAGGTACGTCGCTCCGCTCTGGCACCCTCGCTCATCAAGTTAAGGTCTCATCATAACATGGCAATGAAATTTACCTGCTTGTGAGGTCCATCATCTCGGACGCCAGGCCTCGCGACGCCGCCGCCGTCTCGTGCTGCCCTCTGGCTTATTGTGGGAAAATTGCTTCCCCTTTGCCCAGCTTCCTTCTTTTAGGGGGCCGTAATGAGGCATCGGCCCGGAGCCCAGAGGGTCTCTGCCGTTGCGTTCCCTCTCCAGGACCTGCAGAAGACTCTATTGATATATATATATATATATTTCATTTTCATTCATTAAACTTAGTCGCTGTCTCCCGCGTTAGCGAGGTAGCGCAAGGAAACACACGAAAGATTGGCCCAACTCACCCAAATACACATGTGTATACATAAACCCCCACACAAAGCACATATACATACATATATAGACACAGACATATACATACATACAAATTTTCATATTCATACTTGCGGCCTTCATCCATTCTCGTCGCCACCCCGCCACACATGAAATAGCAACCCTACCACCCCCCTGAGGTAGCGCTAGGAAAAGACAACAAGGGCCACATTCGTTCACACTCAATCTCTAGCTGTCATGTATAATGCACCGAAACCGCAGCTCTCTTTCCACACTCAGGCCCCATAAAACTTTCCATGGTTTACCCCAGACGCTTCACGTTCCCTGGTTCAATCCATTGACAGCACGTCGACCCCGGTATACCACATCGTTCCAGTTCACTCTATTACTTGCACGCCTTTCATCCTCCTGTATGTTCAGTCCCCGATCGCTCAAAATCTTTTTCACTCCATCCTTCCACCTCCAATTTGGTCTCCCACTTCTCCTTGTTCCCTTCGCCTCTGACACATATATCCTCTTTGACAGTCTTTCCTCACTCATTCTCTCCATGAGACCAAACCATTTCAAAACACCCTCTTCTGCTCTCTTGACCACACCCTTTTTACCACCACACATCGCTCTTACCCTTTCATTACTTACTCGATCAAACCACCTCACACCACATATTGTCCTCAAACATCTCATTTCCAGCACATCCATCCTCCTGCGCACAACCC